>NW_026860628.1:0-296092 GCF_026571515.1 Ruditapes philippinarum | reverse complement strand
CTCGGGAAAAAAATTAAAATTTTATAGCTCTTTTAAAGAAAGGTTATCCCACGAGAAACTTTTTTTAAAACTGAAGGCCATTCCCTATCCCCATATACCCCCAATTGAACATTTTCCTTTTTTCCCCCCCTTTCATAGTAGAGCCCAGGCCCCTTGTTTCTTGCTGGTGAACCAATTTTTACTAACATAACTTGCTTAATTTGAAATAACGCAAACTTTTTCTAAAGAAGAGTGCGTTATCTCAGATTCCGCACTTTTTTTTAAATTTTATATTAAACATGTTACTGGCGTATAACAGCAGAGGAACATCAAAGACAAATCACCGCACCATGCGATAAATATGTTTAAACCTAACTATATGAAAGGGTAATAAACTTCCCAATCTGCAAATTAAAAGCAAATACAAGGGTTTTTTTTTAAAAGACATGAATTAATTTCTTATTTAACGACAAAAAGGGAAATTTAAAAAGTAGAAATCCTTTTATTTCTGAAAAATACTTTTTTATTGAAATAAAAGATAGATAAAACATCCATACAAAAAAAGTGCTACACATTTGAATACGTTTTTAAACAATTAAATTAACATAACATAAATATTTAATTATAAAAAATTTGAAAAAAGAGTATTATTTAAAAAAAATCAAGGGTTAATTTTTTTTTTAAATTTAAAGAACATTAAAACTTTTTTTAACTTCTTTAAATACAATATATTTAAAACATAAAAGGGGTTCCGTCATTAAAAAAAACCCGGTTTAGCGATAAGCATCTTACTTCATTTTTTTAAAAAAATTTTCATTGCACTATTTCTATTTCCCATGATTTTTTTTCCCCATTTTGGGGATGCATAGATATTATAAAAAAAAAGTTCCCCCAAAATCATTTTGCTTACTTTTATGTTTAACTTTATAACCAATATCTTTAAAGATTCCAATGTGTTCAAACAAAACTGTTTTATTGGATTGGCAAATTTTAAACATTTCTTTAAGTAGTATGTATACAATTTACAAGATCTGTTCATTTTATATATAATTATATTGACGTTAAATAGAAAAAATAATAATTCCTTGTCGTAAACCAATAGAATACGGATATTTCAAAAAAAAAAAAAAAAAAAAAAAAATAAAGAAGAAAAAAAATCGAGTACTGATTACATAATTTAAACCTAATTTAATTTTCGGATGATAAAATTTAAAAAAAATTCATCCCTTATATTGCACTTAAAAAATTCAATGAAAAACAATTTATATATGCTTGTTATGTGATTATAATTAGGTCATGATTAGTAAATTGATAAATAAATGAGACAAACAAACAAACAATTGATCAACAATTTGTCTAGGGTTAATACATAGTAATTCAGCTATAGACAATAATCAACATGTATTTACATAATTTTTTCCATTTTTTGAAAAAAGTATTTTCGTTAGCTATTGGAAAGTATCTACTTAAGCTACATATATCACTTTAACTTGAATAATGAAACTAAACATTAGAAATCAATGGGGCTTATTCATTAGAAGTCCATTGCCCTTGATTTAAAAAAAATATTATAATAAACTTAAAAATTTTTTAAATTTATTAACTTGCAAGTAAAAAAAAAACAATAATGATTGGTATGTTACTTTGTATTTATTATGTTTAAAACTTCCACAATACTGAATTTTAGTCAGGAAAAACCTTTAAAAAAGAATGTGAAAATTGCTAACAAATATAAAATTCTTAAACATACTTTTAAAACATATATCAATTGTACGAAAAATCATACTTTTGGGCGTTTTTTTGTTTTAGGCTGACGCTGTTTATAAAAAAATTTAAGTTTACAATTATGATTAAATAAATGATTTTCCGATCAACAAACTTGACCACCTCAAACTTCGCAACCTAAATGTCCCCCAAAATTTAAAATTCAGAGTCAAGCTTCAAAAAATAAATAAACTTATATCATAGTTTCGCAATAATTAAAGGAAGTTAAAAATAAATATTTTTTTTTCTTTCCCTGTTGGGGAAAGGAAGGGAAACTAATCAACTTTTTTACTTTAAAATTTTGGGTTTGATTTAAAAAACATTCCCGGAACAAAAAAAATTTCACTTACAGAAAAGGAATAACAAAAAAATTTTCCCAAAAGGGTCGATAAAAATAAAATTTTGGAACTTCCCCTTTTTTGTTTATTTTTCACTTTTACGGCAATCTTGTTCCCCAAATATAAACTTTACAAATAGCCCGTTTTCCAAGTGAAATTTTGGGAATGGGTTTAAAAAATGGCAAATTTTAGTAAAACCCTGGTTGTGACAAAACAGGGGTCAGGCGTTTTTGATGCAAAATTTTTTCCTATAAATAGTTTTTTTGGTCAGAAAATTGGGTTGATATTCCATTTGTTTTTCAAAATTTTACAGTTTTCCAAAATTGTTTTGTTTCTCAAAAATATAAAAATTTAAATTTTCCCATAACCACCCTTCGGGTTGGGGGATGATTAAATAAAGAGTTTTTCAGGGAAAACCTTTTGTCCTATTGTCTTGCATATGCGTCGGAGATTGTGTTGGCCGAGAAAAAATAAGGCCTTTCAAAGCAAACCCCCGTCGGTATAATACTTTGCCCTTTTTCCCAAATGCCCATGAAGATTTGAAAAATGGTTACTCTGAAAAATCCATACCATAAAAATACGTATCCCTGTTTTCTTTCTCCAATAACGTCTAATGTTTAACAATATATCCCCGAGGGTTTAAAAAATGACTGACTTTCAGCATCAATTTAAATTTTTACCCCAAAAGTAACTGTCTTAAAAGGTGATGAATTTTTTGGGTCTTTAGAAATTTCTAAATTTTATGGTCAGAAAATAATGGGGGTATCGAAATGTCCTTTGCCAAAGACTTGGGGGGTTTCCGTTTTTGACTTAAACGTTGGAACAATCAATATAGTCATCTTATCCTTTTTAAATCTAAAATGCTCGGGCCCTTTAAAAATTGATTAAAAATTTTAGAAAAATGCTTTAAGCTAAAAACTTTTAATTTATCAAATAAAAAATTTGAAAATTCATAGTTTTTACCCGGGGAAACAAAAAATTAGAAAAAGGGTTATTTCATAAATCGAAATAAATATTTTTTTTTTTATCTATTCGAGAATGCAAAAGGGAGATTGCATCAAAACATATGTATTTGGAAATTGCTAATATTTTTAATTATAAGTAGAGGGGGCCCCAAATTTTATAAATAAAAAAGTTTTGCGTTTCTTTTTTAGGAAAGGGGCTTAAATTTAGATATTCAAATCGTTTTGTATAAAAAATAAAAGAAAAAACGGGTACCTGCTTATCTGCAAGGAATTTTTCGAAGCTTGTCTCCATAGTCCCCCCAGGCCCCCCCCCTACTTGTTAACTTCGGGGTTTCCATCTACTACTTATGAACGGATATCAATTACCCCCTTTAAAAAAATAACATAAAAATAGTTTTATATATTATTTTATCACTTAAATAAAATTGAGATAAAATGATTTGGGAAAGTTAGAGTAAAAAATATCTTTTTTAATTTCTTTATTTGCCCTGCGATATTTTAAAAAAAGGGACCAAAATAAAATTTGTTTTTTGAATATTGCCAAAATGGAGCATAACGATAATTAAAGAAACAGTGGTAAAATCATCGTAAGAAGATATAGTTTCTGTTTGTGCCAGTGTAAACCTTAAAAAGAAACAAAACGTATACATAAATAATGACCGAATGTTCGTGTTTCTGTTGCTTGTCTGGTTATTAGTATAAACTTATGTTATATTTACGTATACGAGACAATAACAAATATAGCTGAATATGTAGTGTAATATCAATAAACCTGTTCAAGTAGTAAGTAATATGACATCAAGTCGAGACCATTCTTTGAGAAATGGTTGTTTGCAGTATCATGATTTGCATATAAATAGATGGTTAAAGATTCTGAGTTTGTATCCAATAATTCTATGAAAATAAATTGACAAAACAGTCTTGCTTTTTTTTCATTAAAATATCTCTCTTGAATTTATAGTTCACTAATAACCGACTAAATGTGGTTACAGTTACTACGCAACAGACGATAAAAAACCATGGACTAAACAAATTATTCGTAAATATAACTACTAGTATACAGCGTATTATCCAATAATCTGCTTATTTGTTTTAGTTGGATTTGTTCAGTTTCCATTTAATTTTTTTGAGATAACATATCAATATGAAACACTGAAGTTAACTCTTTTTTGTTCCTTTATTTTCACGTATGACTATTGTTTTGGTTAATATGACACAGTCATATTTACTGCACATTAAATTAAATATATAGCAATTGCCATAGTAAGTTAATGACTATTTAGCATTTGAATCTTGAATAATTGAAAATTGCGTGAAATGTATTTTATATTAATTTCTTTTTAAATTTATACCTTTTTATTATGCCAATACATTGATGTGTTTGTGACATGCATGTCTGAAAACAAGGCTTTATTAGTCACCCAAAGTCAGACACTTCATCAATATAGTAACATTGAAATAAAATGATTATTTTACCTACTACAATGTACTGGTTTAATAACTGATGTAATATCTCTTGCAATTTCATGACAAAAACATTTTCGGCGATATGACTGTAAGTTTGCATTTTTTTTTGCCAGAGGCATGAATTCAATCACTCTTCTTTTGATAGCTTTAGACTATGGTGGTGCATATATACGTGTCCATAAACTATCTCTGGATCATACACACTTAGCAACTGTCTTGAAGGTTTTACAGTTCTCTACACTGCTTCAGGAAATTCTTGTAGTGATTAGTATTGAAACTTAGCTGGCCAGTACACGGGGAACCCATTTATTATATACTGTTGCCTGATGTAGACAGGTTTTAAAGCAAGATGATTTGATTGAACTTCATTCTTCTTTAAACGTACTGTACAATTTGTAAACCGATGCTGCAGGTACATTATTATTTTTCTATCATAAATAAAGTCTGCTCTTCCTCATAAATATATATTCGTGTAGATTCAATGCTGAATGTATTTAACGAGCAGAATAAAACAACTATATGCTCGACAGAGACTCACATTATATGATTATATTCCAACTCGTTCAATAAATTTAGTATTAAACCTACACTTATTCAATATCCCCTATATATTACATTATATGAGTGTAAAACATTCATTGCACATGGCTTACATTAACATGACTATCTAATCATGGCAATATATATACTATATATATATATATATATAATATATATATTAAATATATATATATATATATAATAATATATATATATATTTATTATTGCGCGGCGGGTTTAACAACACTTTTAAAAGTGATTGACATGATCAATATAGCATATAAACGCAATAAAAATTTCATAAAAAATATTAAACACATTTTCATAAGTCAGATTAATTCTCAAAATGTTGAAAAATAGAATTGAGCACTTGTATCGTTACTTAATTGAGTCGCGATGACAGTAGATGTAATAAAGAAATTTGAAAGATCTACCTCCAGCATCTAAGACAATATATTTCGTCCCCGGTTCGAATGAAGCTAAGGAATTATCTTCTTGGCCTTTCTGAACGGGTAAATATCGACAGTAGAGGGAAGCTGTTTCCGGTTCAAGTGCAATCTTTAATTTCGATCCTTGAATGCCGGCCTGTATAGTATTCAATGTTGTTTTAACAAATTTATATGTGTCTTTAAAAGAAGAAGAAGTTGATTGGATTAAAGTTTTATATGGATAAATAAAAATGTTAAAAGTATTTAACTTCAACATATTAGACATATGTCACTGAACTGAAAGCCGAAATAAAGTATTTGAAATGACAAAAGGCAATGACATATGCTTTGAAATTGAAAAGGTTAACTAACTTGTTCTGCCGCTTCTCTCATAAACTGTTTTGCTCCATCATTCCATATTGCAGGCACTGTTAGAACCCATTTAATATAATCTTTTGTTAAGACATCTGCTATTTGTTTTTGACAATTTTCCAAAAGATCTTCTTTCAGGAATTCAATAGCAAGTGAGAACACTGTTTTTGCAGGTAATCGTTTTCCTGTTTCATCTTCAAGCATGACGTGTCTTCGAATTCTCTAAATAATATATATTATTTTTGTTCTTTTTCTGCTATTTCCATAAATGTTTTATACCCAGTAAAATTCTTACTGCTATTAAATAATGATAAATCATAAAAAGACACATGTTTACATCTATTCTTGAAGGTTTTTAGTTTTTCAATATTGCATTTATCTTGAGCTTACAATGAAAGCCAACTAAAATCACTTTAATTTGTTTTCAAAACAAATGCAATATAATATTTAAAAATTGAACATAGGAAGTTTTGTAAATTTATCGTATCATTTTCGTAATTTATCCTGTTTTGTTTGCCTAGTAATGGCCGTTCTCTCAAATTTTTCAAGAAGATTTTTATTTTTTAATTAAAAGATCAGTGGGTGTAAAGCGAATTAATTTTCTTTTCCCGGTGCATTAGTTACGGGAAAGGTTTTTAAAAGGGAAATCGGTAAGGGTTTTTTTTTAAATCCCCATAGCTTTTAATGAGGTCTAATTTTTTCAATTTCCAATGTGTTTCAAATAGATAATCCTCGTTTGCATATTTTTTTTTAATTATAATAAAATATTGAATGGATAAAAGTTCTAAAGATTAAGTATGAAGAATTATATTATATTTTGTTCTCGCAATATTCTATTATCTGCTTTATAAGTACATGTATATATCATATCGAATCATATATCTCACGCATGCCAACAACATCCATATATTTTCTTTCGTGGCCTGTTGCTATGTCTGATATTCAGCACAATCAATGAATTATTTATTACATTTCGAACCTGTTATTTTAGACCAATTTACTTTAAGGACTTTACCTAATCACTGACAAAATTAGAGAAATTCATAAAATGATGCATAATATTTTGAGTGATTAAAAGAAATGTTCTTACATTTTCACACACGCACCTATTTTATGAAAAAGGGTAGACATAGATAAATTGATAGAAGAAAGAAGTGAACGAAAGAAGTATATATGTAACAGTTAAAACAATCAAGATAAATATTACATTTTGTTGATTTGGTCTTTGTATGAATTTATTTGAAAATAGAGATATTCCTCGATATACAATACTGTAATATTTATTTCTCATCATAGTCGTCAGCTCTTGCCCCTCACCGCATAGGGTTTGAACCATCAGGGACTTTCATGTGAATCATGGAATCTTTCATTTCTTTCATTTGAGGAAGCTATCCAAACAGCTTTCAGAAGGTCGATGGTTATACTCAGGTGATAAATAGGGCCTGAATATTGTTTAGCTAGAAAGTCATAATTGCAGTGTGTGTATGACTTAAAACCGACAAATTCATGCAAATTCTAGCAATCATATTAATGTTTAAAATTGAGGTATATTTTAACAATCAAGCAAATATTATTTAAAGGCACATTATGCCCATGAAATCCATATTTTTCAATTCTTATGAATTACCAAAGATGTGTTTCATTATATTCAAAAATAGGATTAAGTACTTGTTAAATGTTCAACAACTGAAAAAAGTAATGCTGAACATGCAGTTATGTGTTGTTAAGGTAGCAAATGTAAACAAAGTAGAATTTTAACTCCTATACAATTTGCTAATTTACTATTATTTTACCAATTGCCAACAAAACTAAAGATGCAAAAGATAGTTCATGTATATAGCAAACGAATATGTTTTTGGAAACAGTAACAAGATACCAAAAATAAACAGTTTTTGAGAAATAAAGGACCTTTAAGATTTCAACATAATTGATTACCATTTTATCATACAGCATCATTTTAAACCTCCGGAAGTAGTACCATGGTTTGTGAGTCCCTTCTACTGCAAGTTCCGCATACTTGGTCTCTGCAGCATATCCAAATGAATCCAACGTTTCCCCATCCGGTTTAATCAGAACACATGTTGGTGCTAGAAATGTATAAAATGATGAAATGAAATAAAAAAGTAAACAAGTATAATAAAATCATAAACGGACACAACATTATTAAACTTTTACTTTAAATTACCTTTTTACTAAAAATAAACAAAACCATGTTCATTTATATAACATGAACACATTCAAAATCTCTAAAAGGTAACTAATATTTATCTATTTAACATACTATAAACAAATTCAAAGACTAAAATAGGTTTTTACTCTTTTTCTCTAATTGCATGGGTTTGGACAAACATGTTTATCTTCTTTAATTTTAGCTTATGTCTTTATTTCACAAAATGAAATTAACCTTTTGCCGAGACGAGTTGATCGCCGATCCAATTTTTGGCCGAAACTTTTGTTGGATCCTTATCAAAGTCATGCTTGAAAGAAAAGGCCCATCCGGAATACGTCGTTCCAAAATCAATCGCTGCTACAAGAACAGAACTCATTTTCCAGTCTTAAAGCTTACCTTAATATAAATATATATGAAGTTAGCAGTTTGTATGAGTAGTTGAAAGCTTTTGATAAATGCGTATATTATAATTTGCATTAAAAGTAGTTTTGGATAATTATTCAAAACAAGTGGAGTAAGTTCAAGACTTTAAGTTCAATGTACTGTGAAATTGTTTTCTGAATTAAATCAATTTTATACCAATTCATCATGATCAGAACTAGAAACATTGACCATACAGTACCACATTATTTTCACCAAATGACATTTAGATAGTGATAAAATTGTAATAAAAAGGCTTGGTTAAACATCAAAAAATACGTATCTTCGTATTGGGTGTATTTATAATTGCACTTTGTCTGAAGGTCCGCGCGAAATGAAACATAAAATGGTGATATAATGAGTTTATTTTACATCTATATTGGTGAGCACACTACTGAATAATACAGCTGTCAAAAAGTAGTCAAGTCTGAAATAGGTTTTGCAGCTGTAGAATGACTATTCTTGTAAACAATGCATAGTGACATCTTTATTGCGCACCACCTGTTTTTGATATCATGACACAATTTTGTTATTTCAATTAAAATACGAACTTGATATTGATTTATTTAATTTATAATATATATTATATATAATAATATAAATAGATGGGACCAGAAAAAAATCATCATTTATGCGGTAATCATTTCATAAATCTTACACAGCATTTTGCAAAAGTAATGTTATACCTTGTTCTGTGTGAAATAAATACCGGTATATACTTCATAATTATTAAAATTCAAAAAGACACTTTTTTGTTTTAGCTGTAAATTACCGCGTTCTTACACACTGACCTGACTGGTGATTATCTGGAAAGTGATAAGATTAAAGGATAGATCTATGCACAATGAATAACTCATATAGTCTTAAGAAAACAAGACAAAAATACACTACACTCAGTTTATTTGACGTAGATAATGGGTATACATGTACGTGCCTGATGAAGACAAATCAGTTACTAAACCCTTATTATGGCTTGTTTGTTTATCTCGATCTCGACATGTTTTCGACGGTCCCGGCGACTTCGAGATAACAAGAGCCGACTGTTTAAATATTGTTATCTAAAGTTTTTAAATTATCAATCAGTGATTATCTTCTAGCAATCCTTTTCATACAAATGTCATGTTTTGCTATGGCATGTTTTGCTAAATATGTGTGGAGTAGACAAAATTATTGTTCAATTACTTTAATCGCTTTAGCATCAATTAAATAGATAGTATAACATATCATAGCGTAGCAAAAAATGTACTTTCTGTTGATTGCTTACCATATATATTAGGCCACTGTGATGCAGTGGTTAGCATACCGGTAATCCTGAGACCAGTGGTTCGAGTCCCGGCTGCGGCGTGCCGATATTTCTTGAAGTTTTCTGTGTATAATTTCCAACTCCTGAATTTCTCCCTTTGAGAAGTTAAAATCACTATTTCAAAATGGAGTATCATGACCAAGTAAAAACATGAATGTACAGAATACCGGTATGACCAAGTAAGAACATCAATGTATAGGATATTGCTAAGTAAGAAGACATAACCAAGTAAGAACATGAATGTACAAAATATTACCAAGTAAAAACATGAATAATGTACAGGACATGACCAAGAACATGATTGTAAGACATGATTGTAAGTTACGTGACCAACCTAGCGCATAACTACATGTTCGTGTTTTTATAAGATGTGATCAGGTACATGATAGTACAGGACGTGGCCAAGTAAGTTTACAATTGTAAAGGATACGACCAAGTAAGTACAACCTTGTACATAACATGACCAAAATAGTTAAATAGGTAAGGGTTTATGGGTATGATCAAACATTATTTTGCGACTGACTTAAAAATGACAAAACTGATAAAATATACTAAAATAGCATGTTGATAAACCAAGCTTAGATACCTGTATAATTAAAAGTTACAGTATAACTAATCTTTGCAGAAGGGTCGATCTCGTTAACAGGTTTTGACATTTTCTCTAACAATATCGTTAATATATAGATGGAACAAATCAAATTTTTGATTATCATTCCAAATAAAGTTTTTTTTAGCTTCCTCATACAATCTATGTCTTATGGCTTGGTATGTAGAAAACTCAAGTAATGCATGCATTTCTGTTTCAACTGCATTTTACAAATAGGACAGAGTCTATGCATATTTTCATTCCTCCCCGTCTCTACACGTAAAGGCGTAATACCGGACAAGAATTTAGATAGCGCGGATCTGTACTACCTGTAGAGACATACATTTTTGTTGCATTATCTATATAATAAATACATGTACTGGAGATAAGATTGTAAATAGACAAAATGATTCAAGATAAAATGCCTTAAAAATTCATAACATTTGCTGATCTGAAAACAGCATAATTTCAATATGCATTTAAAGATGTAAAACATATAATTGTCAATATCAATGGTTGACTTAAAATAATTATGATAATGTGAGACTTGAAATTTAGATTTCAATGGTTTTGTTTGATCGAAAAGTGTAATGTCATATACCAATTTTTCTTAATTGACTTTTCAATATTTCCCATTTCATTTTTGTGTGATTTCTTTTTTTTTATTACTGTTTTGTCTTATTGTTTTTTTGTTGTTTTTAACGTGCTTTGCTGGCCTGTTTTTAATTGAAGATCAATACTCAAAAACTGTAGCTAGTAATAACATATTTGTAGGATTTTAGTTTCTACATTAAAAAGCAAAAACAAAAAACAAACAAACACATAACAACATAGCAACTTGCAATTGATTTGCAATTGTCTTGCGTCTGCATCATTATTATGTCATTTTAGCATCGATCAATTTTGCTCATTAAAAAGCTTCCTGTAAGTTCACACCGTTTTTTATCAATTGAAATATTAAAAAATGGCAAAATATGTTTTTTTATTCACAAAGCTAATAAAAATAACGTATAACATATTAAAATAGGATTGTTACCTGCCGAAATACTGTACTAAAACCTTCACCTCCAACTTTGATCGATTATTCCTAGAATAGAATATACTTCCTTAATACACAAGCGGGACAACTTCGGCTGTTTAATTGGGTAATAATTATTGTATCTTGCAAAAATAATACGCGGACAGTTCCGGGTATTCCATCGTGCGTTTATTGAGTTGCAACACAGACGATGTATACATAACAGCTGGCGTGACCCCTGGCTCAGAATGCAAAACAACAGCGTAAACCTAGAGCCGAGAGAATTTCGCGCATTGCTTGGCCGGATGACAATTTTTACTTTATCGAAACTTGATGGTATTTTATGCATTCGAGTAACAATGATAAAAGTTACTAAAACTTGACAAGGGCCTCACAAGCTTGGGTCTGAAATTGACCTTTGAGTGTCAATAAAAGACTGCCAATTATTTGAAAATAATTCTTAAACACAATTATTTTGTTTTTCTACATGTCAAGAGCAACATTGGTATAAACAATTGATCATTTATGTGCATAACATTATTCGAAATTTGATGAAAGCAATACTGGTTAAAATAAAACTGATTGTTCAAGTCTGTTTTACCATTATAACAATCATTCAAACTATCGTTTTTCAAATATTTTGGCTTCCTTAAATAGAATATAACTTTGTTTTCATTCAACATTTTAAAATATTTAAAAACATACAAGGCTTACAGACAAGTTCACAAAAATGTTGTGTTAGGGATACTTATATTTACACTCAGTTTCATTTCATAGAATTTTGAATGCACTTTTTCTATTTCACCAGATGTACTATTTTACCAAATCTCAGATGCAGAGATTAAGGTCAAACTAAGATTAGAAAACAATAAAAAGTTGGCAGAATCATTCGGTTTAATTTATGTTAACTACATTTGATAAATAATATCATTAAAGCTTCCAATGATGTTCAAACAAACTCTTCTTGAATGAGTGCAAATTAAAAACCTGTTTCCTAGGTAATAATAACAAAAACTGTATATCATTTACAAGATCTTGTTTATGTCTTTAAAAGAAGAAATCTGCAGAATTGAATATAACTTTCATTTCATATAAGAATATTATATCATTGTTCCATCACAAACAACATACAAATTTGGACTTTTACTTATGTCATCAGATGTGTACCCAAAACCTGTCACGTGCATATTATACAAACATGAAAAGTTATTTATTAACCTTATCCACTACTGGTAACTAGATAGAAGAAAAAACGCGGAAATTCACTTCCTTGTCATAAACCAAGAGAATACCGGTGTTCCAAGTAAATAGATAAATAAATAAATGAAAAAAAATCGAATACTCGTACATATATCTGATTTAACTTTTTTTGGATGATTACATCTTAAACAATTTATTACATTTTCACCCAATACTAAGTATATACATGTACAACTTTAAACAAAAAGCATCCCGACAAGAACAAGCAAATACTGTTTTAAAATTCATGAAACACAATTTATATGCTTATTATGACTGATGTAATTTTGTCATGATTAGTATAATTTGATACAATAAATGAGAAACACAAAGAACAATTGATTAACAGTTTTTTTTTCTAAATCAAAATTGAGTGTCATAAACACTTTGTCAGGTTATTAGTTTTCTTGTCTTAGAGGTTGAAACATAATAACTTCAGCTATATCACAATATTTACGAGTATTTACATAAATTTCCCCACCATTTTTTAGAAAGTATCTTTCGTCCAGCTATATGGAAAATATCTACTTACAGCTACATATATCACTTAACTTGCATAATGATAAATCTAAAAACTCAACAAGACAATTTTTTGAATAGGAGTAATTTGTCTTAATTAAACAACATTTATAGTACACCATCACCAGTTTCAATTTTATCAAAATCATACATAGTTGAAAATAAAACAAATGGCTGACTTTCTAGCTCTTCTAAATAAACAATGTAATAAATTTTGTAAATTTTCTTTAAGTAACAAATAAAAACAAGCAATTATCATAGTATTGCAAGCAATCCATAAGTCCCCTACCGGTTAGAACCCCAGCAACATTCTGATGGGCCATTGGCCATTCAATTTTACCAGTGAATGAATGACATGAATGAACTTAAATCTTTTGAGTTCTAAGTTTGTCTATATCACAGTAATGTGTTAAGTTTCCCTGCCTAGTAAGGAAATTATGTTTATACAACCTTGTCATATTATTACGATGTGGGATTTTAAAGTAAATCCTATAAGGAATGAAGAAGTTGGAGTAAAAAGTACCAATTTCTCGAAAAAAATCTAAGTTCAAGGGGGACATTAATTCTTGAAAATAGTTTCTTGCTAGAGTATTTAACCTTCTCAAAAATGTTGAGTGATAATAAGTAAAAACATATATATGAATTTTTGAAGTAGATACATTAGGAAATAAAGAAGTTATTAAAAAGACAACATTTTTTTTTTTCATAAAAATTCTAAGTTCAAGGGAGGTAATACTGATAATTTTTGTGCTAGAGTTGTAAACCTTGTCACATATGATGTGGTTGATGACCAGAAACTTATATTTAAAGTTTGAAGTAAACACCTTAAGAAATAAAGAACTTAAATAAAACTGAAACTTATAATCATAGCATACGCAATAGATTAAAGGAAGATAAAAGTTAAATAATTTTCATTCTTTACCACGTCATAGAACCAGTCAATGGAAAACAGGTCGAACTCATTTACAAATGATTATTTGGATTGATTGAAAACAACAATATGCGTAACTAAAAATAGTTTTAAACAAAGAAAATCTTCACTTTACCAGACAAGGAATACAGAACAAATATCATTCTAAAAAGTCGATTGAGTTAATGTGAACTTGTCCTGTTTGTTTATCTTCAGTTTTTACGGCAATCTCTTTGTCACCAAATATAAACATTGTTCCGAATTTTCTATCTGTACCTAGTGAAGTATCTGGAATATGTATTTCAAAATGGCCTATTTTGATACAACCTGGTTCAGTGATTAGACGGGGTTCAGACAATTTTGATGCATATATTGTCTCACCAATAGTTGTTTGGTCAGCAGAACAAGGGCTTGTGATCATTTCCATTTGTTCTTCTTCTAATTTTACAGTCTGTCCAATTGTTATGTGTTTCTCGAAAATATCAGAACAGTGTAATTTTCCAACAACCCATTTTGTCCTGGTCGGGGGATGATTACAAGCACTAGTTGTTTCATGGCAAACTTTCTGTCCATATGTGTACTTGCATATGCGCTCGGAGATTGTGCTTGGCTGATGACCAAAAATAACGGCCCCTTTCAAGACAGCTAAACCAGCCCCTTCTGGTATAATTACATTGTACCTTCTTCCAAATGCGCATTTGACAGCATCTTGAAGAATGTTTGACTCCGAAAATCCACCAACCATAACAATAGCTGTATATTCTTTATTCAGCCTTTCTCCCAATAACGACTCTAAATGCTGTACAATACTATCTACTGATTGTTTGAAAAATGACTGAGCAATTTGACCATCAACTCTAGTTTTACCGCTTACGTATGAAACCTGTCCATTGAAAGGTGATGACAAGATTTTGTCATGTATCGACAATCCAGTAGCATCTTTGATAGTTTCAGCAAATGTCGGCGGTATGCGAAATGTCACTTTGCCTGAATGACCTGGTGACGTTTCCCGTTTCTTGACCTCAAACGTTCGGAGCAGATCACTATAATCATCCATGTGCTCTTCCTTAAACTGCTGAAAGGTCTCTGGCCCTATATAAATAGATTGAATATTAGAAATATGATCGCTTTAAGCATAGACAACTGTTTAATTATCAAATTAAAAATTGTGAAAATTAGGTAGATTTTACCAGCTGGTGATATCAACCTATCAAACACAGTGTTCACGTACACAGGTAATTTCATAATATATGAACTGAAATCTTTTGTAAGTGCATTCGAGCAATGCGAACCGTAGCATCTGCATCAAACCATCATTTTTGGCAAATTTGCCTCATTTTTATTATAAGTAGATGAAGACGTTTTTATGAATGTTTTGCATTTTTCTGTTGTGAGGGATTGAGTGCTTTATACAGTATAGTAATATGCTTAAAATATTTTGTATAAAACTTAATGAAAATCGTAGATACCTGCTATATCTGAAAGGAATCGTTCGTAGGCTTTGTCTACCATAGTTCCTCCCCAGGCCCCCCCCACTAGCTTTGTGTAACTCTCGGAGTTTACCATCTACAATGACTTGATGAACCGTGATATTCAATAGTGCCTCCTTTAAAATGAATAAACATAAAAATAAGTTTTGAGATATCATTTTATTGCTTTAAATAGAAATCGAGATAAAAGATTTTGGTAATAACTAGTAATAAGCCATGCTGAAATGACATTGAAATAGATGGTGACCGATATAAATACAAGGCAAAATTTATGCTTTATCTAGGTAGATTTTAGTATAGCATTTGAATATTGCCAAAACGCATAGCGGTAACCAAGGAAAAATGGAAAAATCATTGTAAAAAGCTCTTTTTTCTGTTTATTTCCAGTGTAAATTTATATTGTATTTGCGAAAATCAAACAAGAACAAATATAGCTGATTGTTTAGTAATATATATCAATAAAACCTATTCAAGTATTAAGTAATATGACATAACTCGTAAATCGAGACTATTTTTAAGAATTGTTTGTTTGAAGCATCATGATTTGCATTTTCAGGGCATATAGATGGCTTAATGATTTTGAGTTTCTATCCCAAAATTTTATGAATGAATTCACAAAACAGTCTAACTTGCTTTTTTCTGTTATTCATATATCTCTCTTTAATTTCTATTTTAGTTCCTTAAAAACAGACTAAATGTGGTTACTTCGCAACAGACGATTGAAAAAAGAAAAAAAAAAACTTCCTGGATTTTACATGTAATTCATAAATATTTATAAAAGTACATTGCACTATTCTCCATAGCGTAATATTCAATAATCCTCTAAGTTTCTTAGTTGGACTTGTTCAGTTTCCATTTATAATTGTGGGATTACATATCAATATGTTACATTGAAGTTCAAATGTAGCACAGAAGTTTGTTGTTCTTTTTATTCATTTATTTCCACGTATTAGTATTGTTTTTGTGTCATATTAATTGCACATTTTATCAAATATATAGCAATGGCTTTTCATCATGTCAATTCATTGATTTCTGTTGATAACATGCACTGTCTTAAAACTTAGTTTTATTAGTCACCGCAAGTTTATCAGAGACTTACGATGGCACAAAGGTGACATGTGCGTGTTTTAATTTATCTCGTGGCCACGAGATACTATGTCGCGGCCACGAGTTACTAAGTCGTGGCCACGAGATAGCTAAATCGTGTCCACGAGATACTATGTCGTGGCCACGAGTTACTAAGTCGTGGCCACGAGATAGCTAAGTCGTGGCCACGAGATACTATGTCGTGGCCACGAGTTACTAAGTTGTGACCATGAGATAGCTAAGTCGTGGCCACGAGTTACTATGTCGTGGCCACAAGTTACTAAGTAATGGTCAGGAGATAGCTAAGTCGTGGCTACTGGATACTATGTCGTGGCCACGAGTTACTAAGTCGTAGCCACGAGATAGCTAAGTCGGTTCCACGAGACAGCTAAGTCGTGGCCACGAGATACTATGTCGTGGCCACGAGATAAAAAACCAATCAGATTACACCATTTATGTGAATTTCCCTAATAAACTAGACATGTGCTATAGTACAAGGATGACCCTTCTTCACCAGCTTGTAAAAGTGTCATATATACAACTTATTGACTTGTCAATAATTTTACATTTAGAGTCACTGTGACCCTGATTTTTGACACAATGACCTCGAAGTTATTAGATGTCATCTACCGATGAGGTGCAATGATCTTTTTTGGTTACATTAACCATGGCTTATCCTTTCTAAATTATTCATCAGACAAGGATTTTACCTTATAGGCTATTATTGTCCATGGGCAATGTCCCTTACAAATAAAATAAACCAGGACTAATTCCTTCTCATGTTTTTGTATAAACAAGGTTAACAGGCCGTGGTACGTACAAACTGAACAATTCGATCACAAACTTGCCCAACAAAGACCTATAGTCAAAATTAATGTCTGATTGGCCTTGGAAGTAACTTTCTAATATGATCTTAAAGACAAGTATCTTAAGTATTTTCAAAGATTATTGTTGCATGTTAAAGTAATAGTTTAAAAAATTTATGATATATATAGTGTATTCTGACTAGTAAATTATCTCGTGGCCACGACTTAGCTATCTCGTGGCCACGACTTAGTAACTCGTGGCCCAGACATAGTATCTCTTGGCCTCGACTTAGCTATCTTGTGGTCACGACTAAGTAACTAGTGACCACGACATAGTATCTCGTGGCCACGACTTAGCTATCTCGTGGCCACGACATAGTATCTCGTTGCCACGACTTAGTAACTCGTGGCCACGACTTAGTAACTCGTGGCCAAGACATAGTAACTCGTGGCCACGGCTTAGCTTTCTCGTAGCCACGACATAGTATCACGTGGCCATGACTTAGTAACTCGTGGCCACGTATAGCTATCTCGTGGCCACGACTTAGTAACTCGTGGCCACGACATAGTATCTCCTAGCTAAGACTTAGCTATCTCGTGGCTACGACTTAATAACTCGTGGCCACGACATAGTATCTCGTGGCCACGAGATAAATAAAAAAACACACATGCCACCTTTGTGCCACCGTAGACACTTCATCAATATAAATTCAAATAAGATAAATATCTTCCCCTGCCTATGTTTTAATAACTGATGTAATCTCTCTTGCAATTTCAAGACTAAAACATTTTCGGGACTATTTCTTGTCGATATGTCATTTTGTATATTGTTGCACACGAGATGAACTTAAGAGATTCTTTGTATATGTTAGTGTTCATCCGTGCTGTTCTACAGAAATTAGAAACTTCGACGGGAGCGATAGCGACAGGAGAATGTTTCTAGTTTCTGTAGAACAGCTACGGATGAATACTAACATATTTAGTGTCAAACTTTATTTGGCCTCATTAATATTCATTTTATTACGTCACTACCAGTCCGCTTTACAAAACAATTACCTGAATGGTTGGTTTAAAATTTGACCTTTTAAATATGCATGATTTACGTCACTTTGCCTTGTGTTTCAATTGCGGCATATGGCTGATGCGAGTTTTCATTTGCTCGATATTGAAACATAAATTTATTTTCAAAAAAAAAAAAATGATTAGTTGGATAATTGTTACCTGATATGATTTATACACTTTGATGAATTGGACAACTGATCAATACTCAGTAGCTAATATCTTATATGATTTATACATGTATACACTAATTGTCATGTGTTAACACGAGGTCACGTAATATTTTTTCCAAAAAAAAATAATGTCTACTTTCACTTTCTGTCTACCGAAAAAAAAAGTGATTAGACACACGTGACTTTCCTCTTACAGGCGCATAGCTGCCTATACGCGAGTACGCAGCTGAATCCACATTATTTTGACAAAAACAAAATTTTTTAGTAAAAAAAATGTGGTTTGAAATTCAGCCGCGTTCGCCAGATCTGATAATTACCACACTGAATACTTTATAAATCATATAGCCTAAATCGTACACCATACCGTAGTATTTTTTTTGAAAAGTTAATGTCGGCTTTTGCAGCTCTTCAAAGTCGGAAGTTTGCACGCGCCGTATTTTCGAAATGTAAACAAATGTTTACATCGAGTTCTTAAAGAAGTCATCAGCAGAATCAGCGATAGAAAAGAGGTAATATAACTAAAATGTTACTATGTATGCCTAGTGTTTATTTGTTTCGGTCTGTTTGTTGAGTAATGACATGTTTGACCATGTCTGTGAACCGATTCTAGCGAGACTGACAACATTTTGAACTAACCAACCTGAATCAGTGAATTCATGATGCAAATGTGAAAAATTCTGGTGCATTTGTCGTATTACTCTGCATTTTTGAAATAGTTCCTTCTTGGTAGATAAGTTATATTGATACATGGAATTTTTATGAAAAAAACATTTCTGGTAAACACAACGCTCGTCATTTTTTTCATCTAAAATAAATGGACTTTCGTTGGTCAAGAAAGCTCTCCGGAGGCCCCAAAACGCACCAAATTGCACCATTTATTTCAAAATTTTCAGGGGGGGGCATGCCCCCTGACCCCCCAGATTATTTTGAATCCACATTCTTTATAGGCTAGCTACGCGCCTGTCTTAGTTACAAATTAATTAAGACCTTTTTCTACAATCGTAAAATAAAAATATGAATTGACTTTTTGTATTGGTTTTTATTTTAACACATGCAGTATCTTTTTTCGCAAAGACGTCGATTTAAATCTAAACTGCATGTATATCCTTTATCAATAAATGCAAAAATAATGTAGGTTGACCTTTTGACGTCATTTTTACTTAATTAATATTCAAAAGCGGCCCACGAAAGCGCATGTGCAAATTTATGCAAATGACTATTTTTACAAACGCGATACTATGAAGCACTATGAAAAATAGAAGGCGACTATGAACAGTATTTGATATAGTATCGACACTTTTGTTCTTCTATGAAAATTAACACTCATTATTTTGAAGAAATACAGCGTTTCCATTGGATGACAAATAAAGTTGGACACTAATAAGGTTTTTTGTTATAAAAAGAAAAATACCAGGCTTGAATAACATTTACAAGGCTTGGCACGAAAAACAATTGAATGGCTCGGCAGAGCATCTCCCTTCTTTTTTCTAAGTCTTGCCTAATAAATTTTAAACAAGTATATTCTTTATTCATATGTCATGACAAACAAATACAAAATTTTGAAAACACGTACAGTATGGTATATTCCAAGCTACATGTAAAATTTGGATCTGTAAAAGATGGAATAAAGTTACTTCGTCAACATTCGTTCGCCTAAAATCGCCTAAAGTCTGTAAAAATACACAAACACGATGAAACCATTTTTGTGTAGTAATGTCTTAAATGCTCAATTTTCTTGAAATAAATATAATCCAGTTTTAATTTCTATGCAACCATAAATTAAAAGTTTTAAAGTTTCTTTTTGCAGAAGTTTTCGCCTGACAATTATTGCTCTTGAACATAGAAGAACCGAAAGTGTGTGTTATTATGCAATAAAATTACAGTTTGACGTTCTATATTTAGACATATGACGTGACCATTATACCCGTGACGTAACCACTAAAATTGTGACGCAGTGAAAATAAAAACGGAAACATATCAGGAGCAATTTAGCTTAATATCAGGTACGGCAGTATTCATTTGTTGATGTCGTGTTAGAATCTAAATGATATATCCAAATCGGTGATTTTATCGCTTGATAACATCATTGTAAGTGTTTGTCGTTCGGATGTGCATCATTATATCACTCGGGCTACGCCCTCGTGTGATATAATTCCTCGCGTACGAACTCCAAACAGTGATGTTATTGAACGATAAAATCACTGTTTTGGATATATTATTTCTTAAGTAACAGACGCCGTTGAAAAGTCATCCTCATAAAGGCTCATTATGCCCCGGAAATGCTTTTATTTTTATTTCTCAAAAGCTTTTTTTTTTAATGTTCTCATAGAGTTTTCATAAAGTTACTCATTTACCAATTATCTGACCCATCTTTTGTTTCAGTTACTAAAGTTATATTGATTTTGTATGGAAGTGAATATACAACTTTGCTAACATTTTGTTACTTTTATGACAAATAATATTCAGCAGTCTTCTCTCCGCATGTAACATTCTATAAAATTATTATTCAAAATTTATAAAACCCATGTCTGTCCTTTCTAAGGAAAGAAAAACTTATTTGTTTCCGAGGCAAGGACATAAAGCTATATCTTGACTATTCTTGAAAAATATTTTAATAAGAAAATTATATTGGTCCCATAATTTGATGAGCGATTCTCGAAAGAGTGGTAACTAGGAATCTTTCTGTTTTAACACACATGCATACGAAGTATAAGTAAATAGAATAAAATGTTTATGACCAATATATTATTCTGCTATTTTAAGTAGGGTTTTGCCTGTTTAGCAATGATTTCGTGAACGCGGCATTCTTTTTCAAAGGCAATTTACTAATATATTTGTTTCATACAAGTATTTTGGAAGTTTTCTTTTTTTCAAATTAAAACAATAATGTTTTTGTCAAAAACAACCTAGCCTCGTACAGTGCGGGTTCAGGCATAATGATGGGCGTGAAAATGTATAAATTTTCTCTCCCTACAAGCAATCGTCTGTCGATAGCTTTTGACTATGGTGGTGAATATAGGGATATCCAAACAGAACTGTACTGTATTATCTCTGAATCATACCAAGTTTAATCAATTTTCTTGATGGTTTCAAGTTCTATGATAACTTTTAAGAAAGTCGTTTGGTGACTAGTATTGAACTTTAGCTGGTCAGTTTACACGGAAAATCAATTGAATACATACTTTAGAGTGAACAAGAGCCTAGACAGGTTCTAAAGAAACGTTATTTGATTGGAAAACTTTATTCTTCTTTGAGCGTATTATACAATTCGTAAACCTGTGTCCTTGCCGTTGCTGAAGAGCAATAATTATTTTTGAATCATAAATAAAGTCTGCTCTTCTCTATAACAAATACTTGTGTAGTGTCAATACTAAACTTATTGAATGTGTTGAATTTAACAATTTACTTTTCGTCAGAGCCTTGATTATATTCAACTGGTTCAAGAAATTTAGTATTAAACTTATGCTTATTCATTATCATTTGTATATCAAACTATTTTAGTGTAAAGACGTCATTGTACATGGCTTACATGAACATGATTTTCTTATGATGGTAATATATTGCGCGTGGTTTAAGTGTTTCACGTGCAACAATACCATATAGACGCAATGAACATTTCATAAACATATTAAACATATTAAACTTATTTTTATAAAAAACAATTCTCAAATGTTTAAAATAGAATTGTGCACTTGTCTCTAAACTTAGTCAAGTCGCGATGACAGCAGGGTAATAACATTATTTGAAAGATCTACCTCCAGCATCTAAGACAATATACTTCGTTCCCGGTTTAAATGAAGCTAAGGAATTTTCTTCATGGCCTTTCTGAACGGGCAAATATCGACAGTAAAGAGAGGCTGCTTCCGGTTCAAGTGCAATCTTTAACTGTGACCTTGGAATACCAGCCTGTAACATAGTTTCCAATGTTATTTAGTAAGATAGTTTTTAATGTTGTTTACCACACTTGTCATTTTATCAAATTCTTATTGAATAAATCTTGATACATATAAACATTGTAAAAAAGTAGTAATTATTTAATATATTTGACCCATGTCACTAAACTGACATCCGGATCAAACTATTTGAAATGACAATATGCTTTTAACAAGAGCTGTCCGTAAGACAGCGCGCTCGACTTTTTTATTGCTTGCCAATAAAAAAAGTTTTTGCAGTAAAAGGCAATACAAGAATCTCTGTATTTTTAAAGTGAACTAGTTGTTTGATACCCTTGAATATTACAGCAATGTTTATATGACATAATTTATGGTAAAGTGAACAAGTGGATAGGAATGAATTTTTTTAGATTTTTTAAGTTTTTTAGTGCTTGCCTATAATACAAAACATTGACAGTTAAGGGCCATAATTCAAATAAAATCTTTGACAGAATTACCTTCTCCTGGACATGTTTGGGAATCATGATTGTAAACAAGTATTCCAACTTTCAAATTAATATCTCAAACAGTTCAGTCAAAAAGTGGACTGGTACTAAAAACTTAACCAAGATTCTAAGTCGATAAAAGGCCTTAATTTTTAAAACAAATCCTTGACAGAGTTACCTTCTCTTGCGTACAGATGGGGGTAATGATGTGAAATAGCATTAAAAGTTTCAAAGCAATATCTCAAAGGGTTAAGGCAATAAGTGGATTTTACCCATATTCAATGTATTTTCTAAGTCAAAAAGGGGCATAATTCTGTCAAAAAACCTTGACAGAGTTATGTCCTCTTGTCTGTTGATGAAGGTCGTGATGGTAAACAAGTATGGTCAGTTTCAAAGCAATACCTCCAATGGTTTTGAAATAAAGTGAGGTGGTACAAAAAACTTAACCAAGCTCAATACACTTTCTAAGTCAAAAAAGGGCCATAATTCTGTCAAAAACCTTGACAGAGTTATGTACTCTTGTCTGTAGATGGAGGTTATGATGGTGAACAAGTATGGTAAGTTTCAAAGCCATACTTGTAATACTTCTGAAATAAAGTGGGGTGGTACGAAAAACTTAACCAAGGTGTGACGCCAACGCCGACGCTAACGCCGACGCCGACGCCGACGCCGGGGCGAGTAGGATAGCTCCCCTTTTCATAGAAAAGTCGAGCTAAAAAATGAAACTATTTACTGACTTGTTCTGCCGCTTCTCTCATAAACTGTTTTGCTCCATCATTCCAAATTGCAGGCACTGTTAGAACCCATTTAATATCATCTTCTGATAAGTCATCTGCAAGTTGTTTGTGACAATCTTCCAGAAGATCTCGCTTAAGCAACTCAATTGCAAGTGAGAACACTGTTTTTGCAGGTAACCTTTTTCCTGTTTCATCTTCAAGCATGACGTGCCTTTGAATTTTCTAGATAATAAATATCTGGGTTTTTTTTATAATCGAAACGGCTGAGTGTCTTAAAAAGAATTTGCCATTTCCATGAAATTTCTATACAAGCTGCATTCTAACTGCTATTGAATTAAAAATAAATCAAAAGAGATATATTTTATATCTTTACATTACGGTGTTTGATTTTGAAATATTGCATTTTTTTAGATAATACTTTAAAGTTATTTCAATTTGTTTGCAGAACAAATGCAATATAATATTTAGAAATGAATAGAGGAAGCTCTGTATACGATTGTTAATATAAAATTCCGATAAATGTCAATTTTTTTCTGGAGAAGAATAAATGTCGAAAGCTAACGAAAAGCTTTAGTTTTCATTGAACTGATTATATAGATAAATTTTAGCATAATATATAGAAAATTATGAATTTATTATTGTTTGGTCATTTTACATTATATATATATATATATATATATATATATATATATATATATATATATAATATATATATATATTATATATATATATATATCACGAAATGTAAGAATTATTATTTACCTGTATTTAATGATATTTGGATGTAAAAGCCTAATGTATTCATAGTCGTGACATGTAAGCTACAGGGAAAGTTTTTAATTCGGTATTTTGTGTCAGGTATTTTGTGTAATCTCTTGATAATTTTAACTAACCACTGGCCAAATATGGGAATGCATCATTTGCATAATCATTTCAATGGTTACATGAAATCACTGAAATGTTGTTACATTTTCACACATGTACTGTCTTATAGAAACAGGTAGACATTAATTTAGGAAGCCCATTGAGGCCGTTTTGAGTTAGTAGTTAGAACTAAGATGTTAAATCTTAGAACTGAGGTCTTAGCTCTTAAAGGCGGGAAAACGCCATATTAACTGCAAGATGGACAAGAAGATGTATGTGAAATGAACTTTTTTTTATATTTCCTTCATTTCATTTTTCAATTCAAAGAATTGCAGAGATACAGCTAATGCATTAAAAGATTTAGTGATTATATCTAATATACTAGGGCCGGGTAAATAAAACAGTCAATTTCAATAGGAGGCAAATGTCGTCCAATCGATCTTCAACAGACTGGGACAAACTCTATTATTGGCTATTTTAGCCAGTTTTAGATATTTTAGCCGAACCTTGCTATCAAAAAATTCTACGATGAGGGATAAAATTTATGAAAATGATATCTGTTGCCTGTATTTATGTAATTCCCCACTTATCAAATTTAGAACAGTATTTAAAATTGTGTATCTGTTAGTTTTGAAATAATTAAAAAATGTCGGTTTTCTTATGTGTATTAAAATAATTTGATTAACTTTCCTATTGCATAATCTTCTTCATTCCTTTCCGGACGACGATAATGGTCTCTAAATTGACATGGAAATTTGGAATTTGGCTGTTTGTTATTACACCAGTAACAATCCTTAAAGAATGTTCAACACGACATAATTGTTGTGCTTGTGGTATTTTAGTTCTTTCAGTTTGGCTTTTTCTGCTTGTGTGGTTCCAGTATTCCATACTTGAATACTGTATAATCACCCTTAGGATATGTGGCCTGCTTTTTAAATTGGTATTTTGACCGCTTATCTGTGATATCCAGGCTTCATAACCTCGGATCCCCTTTCAAAATTCCATTTTGTTTAGTTCCGCCTATTATTTTCTCGTTTAGGGCACAATCATTTTTATACTTCGGGATCATACGCCGCTTTTTATGGAATGGCATTTAATTGTCACATTGAAGTTTTCTTGTAGTCATGTTGATCCTGCATCCACGTAGCGATCTGTTGAGTGAACTCATTTTATGGCTCGAAGTATCAATTAGCAACAACTCGCCCAGAGTGATAGCGTCATACTACCCTGACAAATTAAACAAAATAGGAATTGCCCCTATGCTCCTTTATTGCGATAGAGGAACTGATTCAACACAATCATTGCTTCAACAATTTTTCAGATATAACGGCACAGAAACGTATCAGTGTTAGAAAGTTCGATGTATCGGCCTTTGCGTTGGCCTTTTGATCAGAAGGACCATAACAACTGATTTTCACGCGATACTTCTGAACATGCGCCTGCCGTTCAGACTAGTTAGGACGTGTGTTTGTATGCGCGGACAAACAGGTAGGTACTCTATCTCTGTAATTTGTGAAAAATATAAAAATTAAAGAAATAGAATTAGAAGTTTACTACCTCACATACATCTTCATGTCTATCTCGCAGTCAATATGGCGTTTTCCTGTCTTTACGGAACCTCTAGTTCTAAGAACTAAGACATAAGTTCTACTAAGATCCATGTTATAAGGTCAAAGATCTAATATCTAGGTTTCAAAAGTTTCCTTCTAACTTTTAACTCAAAACGGCCGCAATAGGTTTCAGCAATTAATATACATGTATTGATATGAGAAAGAAATTAACAAAGATGATTCGTGTGTAACAATAAAGACATCAAAGACGAATATTACCTTCTTAGAATTGGTCTATTTATGTTTTTTTTTTTAAAAAAAAAGACAAAGTTCTAAAGAAACGTTCCTGGATATTTAATACTAGTAATATTTATATCTCATCACACAGCGCTAGCCACGCACCGCTTTAGGTTCGAATCTCGTCAGATAACTTGGACTGTTTGGAAGCTATTCAATTAGCGTTTGGTTCGGAAGGCCTAGGTTTCTACTCAGATGCTGAAAATTTCCATGTAAACATTACGGTGTCGGTAAAAATTAAAACCCAACGAAGCAAACAGAAAAATTCGACATCACATTGCATGCAAATTGTAGCAAAAATATTAATATAAACATATCTAAATATGCAGTATCCAAGAACAGATTATAAGGATTACCATCTTATCATAAAGCATCATCTTAAATCTCCGGAAGTTGCAAGTTCCGCATACTTGGTCTCCGCCTTATATCCGAATGAATCCAACGTTTTCCCATCCGGTTTAATCAGAATACATGTTGGTGCTAGAAATGTATAAATTGGTGAAATGAAATAAAATAGTAAACATGTATACCAAAATCATACACGGAAACAACATCATTATTCTTTTATATTATTAAAGTACTGCTAGTAAACAAAACTCTTGGCAATTTTTTAAGATAAAATCATTTCAAAACCTCAAATAGTTTATTATTATTCATTGAACTTTCCTCATATTTATGACTTGTGGCAACCGTGTATTTTAACTAATGTTTTTACTCTATAAAAAAATAAACTGTAAGTGGTGAAATATACCTTTTGCCGAGACGAGTTGATCGCCGATCCAATTTTTGGCGGTAACTTTTTTTGGATCCTTATCAAAGT
Source organism: Ruditapes philippinarum (assembly GCF_026571515.1). NCBI lineage: Eukaryota > Metazoa > Mollusca > Bivalvia > Venerida > Veneridae > Ruditapes > Ruditapes philippinarum. Next base: position 268,814 of record NW_026860628.1, on the reverse strand, counting down.
CATGCTTAAAGAAAAAGGCCCCCTCCGGAATTGTGGTTTTCCCAAATAATCGCCTGCTACTAACTTAGTATGGAACTATTCTTTTTAGGGCCCCTTACCTTTAAAGGAACCCTTTATAAAGTTTAATATGCCAATTTTATTTTTTTTTAAAAAAATTTGGTTTGGTATCATTTATCCAATCCAAATGAGGAGTGTGTTCGCTTTTTTCTGGCATGGCTTGCTCTTAGTCTATGTTTAGTTCAATGGACTTTGAAATTGTTCGTTAGCCAGACCAATTCATATTCATCTGGTCATACAGTATTACATAAAATTAAACAAAATACATTTAAATATTGCTAAGATTAGTCATTAAAAGCTGTATTGAACACCAATACGTGCATATCTTTGTATGTTTTTTTATCTGTGAGCGTTCGCGAGACATTAACATGAATTAGTGAAATTTTTAAATTAAGAAACGTCCGTACATGTGTTTATACGGCGGTAAAACTTGATAAAATTGAATTTTGAAAGATGATTAAGGTTAAAAGGCCTGCATATCACTGACAAGCCGCCAAAAGAAATATTTTAAAAGCAGACAACATATCCTTAGAGTAAAACAAGTAGGAATACTGAAACCGCACAGAAAAAATGTCAAGAAGAAGACACTAGAAATACCACAAACAAAATAATTATGTCGTGCCGAACGATCTTCAAGGATAGAAAATATATTAACATATCTGAAAGAATGTAGGGAGCGACATTTCAAAGCGACCTTTTCTTCTTTAATAAACAAATCATGAATGGAAAGTACACTAGAACTATAACTTAATGTGATTAATACCCCCACAAGACTGCTTGGAAAATGAAGAAGTTACTTGTAACAGAATACCTTGCACAAGAACTGAAATAGAGTTATGGTTTTAGGCAATTAAAGATAGTTGTAGTTCTTGTATGTTGCACCTCCTCTCATTGCGCTTGACCATTGAATGAAGTTTCATTGAATTCTAAACATTAGTTTTTAGTTATGCACCTGACAAGGAAAAGGAACAAAGGGCAAAAACTCTACAAATACTGAAGATGGAGTTATGGTTATTGTACAGTGCAATTCCTCTCATTGCGTTTGATCATTGTATGAAGTTGTATTGAATTTCAACTACTAGTTTTTAGATCACCTGTCACAAAGCATGAAACATCTTCTAATGGGCGTCTACCAAGTTTGTTCAAATAAAAGCCCTGGGGTCAAAATTGGCCCCGCCCCAGGGGGTCATTGATTTTCCCTATATGCATATAGTAAAAACTTAAAAAAATCTTCTTTTAAAGAACCAAAAGAGCTAGAGCTTAGCTATTTGGCATGAAACATCTTCTAGTGGGTGTCTACCAAGTTTGTTCAAATTAAAGCCCTGGGGTCAAAATTGGCCCGCCCGGGGGCTATTTTCCTTATATGTATGTAGTAAAAATTGAAAGAAATCCTCTCTTTAAAAGACCTAGAAATTAGATATTAATCATGAAATATCTTCTAGTAGGTGTCTTCCAAGTTTGTTAAAATAAAAGCCCTTGGGTCAAAATTGGCCCACCTTGGGGGTCATTGATTTCTGTATATATAAAATAGAAAAAGTTAAAAAAAATCTTGTTTTAAAAAACTTAAGGAGCAAGAGCTTAGATATTTGCATGAAAGATCTTTTAATGAATGTCTTCCAAGTTTGTTTAAATAAAAGCCCTGTCAAAATTATTCTTGTTCATGGATGGTTTTATATTCAGGTGAGCGATTTCAGGGCTATCATGGCCACCAGGGGGCCGTTGTTTTTCCCTTTATGTATATAGTTGAAACTTATAAAATCTTCTTTTAAAAAACCTTAAGAGCTAGAGCTAAGATATTTAGATATTTATGAAACATCTTCCAATGTGTGTCTACCATTTTTGTTCAATAAGGGCCCTGGGGTTAAAATTGGCTCCGCCCCAGGGGTCATTGATTTTCCTTATATGTATATAGTAAAAACTCAAAAAAATCTCTTGTTAAAAAACTCAAAGAGCTTGAGTTTAGATATTAAGCATGAATTATCTTCTAGTGAGTGTCTACCATGTTTGTTCAAATAAAAGCCCTGGGGACAAAATTGGCCCGCCCAGAGGGGGATCATTGTTTTTCCCTATATGTGTATAGTAAAAACTTTCAAAAAATCTTCTTAGAGCTAGAGCTTAGATATTTATCATGAAACATCTTCAAATGGGTGTCTACCAAGTTTGTTCAAATAAAAGCCCCTGGGTTAAAATTGGCCCCGCCCCGGGGGCCTTTATACAGGTGAGCGATTTCATGACCATCATGACCCTCTTGTTAAGTTATGCAGTGACAAAAAAGTAACAAAGGGCAATAAAGTTATGGTTCTTGTGCACAGCACTTCATCTCACTGCCCTTGACCATTGCATGAAGTTTCTTTGAATTCCAACCATTAATTTTCAAGTTATGCACTTGAGAAGGAAAAGTAACAAAGGGCAAAAACTCTAAAATGAGTCAAGAAAGAGTTATGGTTTCTGTGCCTTGCGCTTTCTCTCAATATACTTGACCATTGTATGAAATTGCATTGAATTCAAACTAGTAGTTTTCAAGTTATGCTTTGGACAAGAAAAAAACAATGGAAAAGTAACAAAGGGCAATTACTCTATAATTACTCTGGAGAGAGGTATGGTTCTTGTGCACTGCACTTCTTCTTATTGTGCTTGACCATTGTATGAAGATGTTTTGAATTCCAACCAGTACTTTACAAGTTATGCTCCTGACAAGGAAAAGTATCAAAGGGCAATAACTCTGTAATTTGATCAAATGTTGTTATTGTTCTTATGCATTGCACTTCCTCTTAATGTGCTTGAAGATTGTACGAAAGTGTATTGAATTCCAACTAGAAGTTTTCAAGTTATACTCCGGACAAGAAAAAGTAACAAAGGGCAATAACTCTGTAATTAGTCAAGATGGAGTTATGGTTCTTGTGCACTGCACTTCCTCTCAATGTGCTTGACCATTGAATGAAGTAATATTGAGTTCTAACCATTAGTTTTCAAGTTATGCTCCGGACAAAAAAAGCAATGGAAAAGTAACAAAGGGCAATAACTCTGTAATTACTTTAGACAGAGTTATGGTTTGTGTGCACTGCACATTTCCTTATTGTGCTTGACCATTTTAAGAAATTGTATTGAATTTCCACTCGTAGTTTTCAAGTTATGCTCTGGACAAGGAAAAGTAACAAAGGGCAATAACTTTGTAATTAGCCAAGATGGAGTTATGGTTCTTGTGCTCTGCACTTCCTCTCAGTGTGCTTGGCCATTGAATGAAGATATATTGAATTCCAACCATTAGTTTTCACGTAATGGTCCGGACAAAAAAGCAATGGAAAAGTAACAAAGAGCAATAACTCTGTAATAACTTTAGACAAAGTTATGGTTCTTGTACACTGCACTCCCTCTTATTGTCCTTGACCATTGTGAGAAGATGTTTTGAATTCCAACTAGTAGTTTTTAAGTTATGCTTCGGACAAGGAAAAGTAACAAAGGGCAATAACTCTGTAATTAGTCAAGATGAAGTTACGGTTCTTATGCACTGCACTTTCCCTCAATGTGTTTGACCATTGTATGAAGTTAAATTGAATTTAAACCATTAGTTTTCAAAATATGGTCCGGACAAAAGAAAGCAATGGAAAATTATCAAAAGGGTAATTACTCTGTAATTACTTTAGATAGAGTTATGGTTCTTGTGCACTACACTTCCCCTTATTGTGTTTAACAATTGTATGAAGTTTTTTTTAAATTTCAACCAGTACTTTTCAAGTTATGCTCCGGACAAGGAAAAGTAACAAAGGGCAATAACTCTGTAGTTAGTGAAGATGGAGTTATGGTTCTTGTGCACTGCACTTCCTCTCAATGTGCTTGGCCATTGTATGAAGTTGTATTGAATTCGAACCATTAGTCTTCAAGTTATGCTCCGGACAAGGAAAATGCAACGGACGGCTGGACCGACCGACCAACCAACCGACCGCCCACCGAGTGACTCCTATATAACCCCCCTACCCACAAACTTCGTTTCGAGGGTATAAAAAGACAATTTATTCCTCAAACCTTACAGTGTTCCTATATTATTGAAAACGTGTCCATTAAGCCATTATATAACCCCAATGTGAGTGTCAAATTTAAGTTCTAGACAAAAAAACAAAACAAAAACATTCCTTTTTGTAATTGAAATCAACAAATTTCAGATTAAACTTCTATTAAGTTAGTTGACCCGGTATTTTAACTTTATGTATCAAGAAGTAATTGATGATATGATATGTCAGGGACAGACGGGTGTAATGACGAACGAACGAAAGTACACAATTTAAGAAAACTTTCCCTGATATCATTCGGGGCTTATTGGTTAATATATGTATAAAGGAGTAAACAGAGCAGTCATTTAATGCAACTGAAACATTACAATTTAATTGTTTATCAAAAAGGTTTATATTGGTATGAAAGTAACAAACAGTTTCATAAAAAATAAAACAAGTACATGACTTTAATGATACAGGTATAAAGGTAACTGACTGACTAACGAATATAGAAAATGGCGTGCACATAATTTGTTTATCTTCATAATATCTTAAAGCAGTATAAAATCTTATAAATACCTAGTGGATAAAGTTACGAGGGTTGTTCAAAAAGTAATAGGACTATTCATATTCAATTTTAATTTAGAATGTTTTTATATGTACAAATATCGAAAAATGTTTTCTTCAATTGAAGCATAAGATTATTGAATTCATGTGCTTAACGCGTGTTCCCTGTGTTATTGAATAACCATGGTAACACGCACCCGGCGCAGCACATAAAAAGTTATTGAAACTAAGTTGAACTTTTATCTTATTCATAATTTATTTTCTTTTTTTCCCTATTTATTCCACCAACACAATTTATTATATTTAAGTGACATTATGCCCAAATTTAACGTCATTCAGACATGAAATGGCTAAATCATCAAGTTTTGAACAGCAGTGGTCATAACGTTAAATGTAGAAATTTGACGTTCGTTAAAAACTGAAAATATGTGCGATCGTTAAACTTTGCCGACAAATTGGCGATACTCATTTAGATACATATGAAAACATAAAATTAACACATTACAATTAATCGGCTATCAGGATACTTAATTCAGCTTGCGCAAGCACTTCAAAAACTGCACATACGAGATCACAAACAGGAAAGGATGAGAATGATAGCGGTAAATTGACGGGGCGTTAGTGACGTCAAATGAAAAAGCGCTACAAAATGATAGACGGTAAATAGTTCACGAACTGTCAGGCATGTTTGGTCTATTGATTCACTTCTGCCGAAATGATTTGTTTCAAACAAAATTCTATTTCATTTAACTAGATATAATTATGTGTTATCAATAAATTAATTTAAAAATGATTAACTGTAATTATTAATATTTTTCCTCGATTTTCTTTTAAAAATGATACGCTGTTCCTTGTAGGAAAATATAGTTTTCAGTTGATAACTATTGTTATTTTACTTACATAACCATATTATTTTAAGAACGTAAGATGATATGTGTAAAATAATTCTATTAATCGCCTTTTCATTATCATAATAAGTTAATGCCTGCTTAATCTATATTGATTACTATAAGATACAAGAATACGAGACAAAGCGGAGAGTGGCCGGCTATCGGGCTTTTTTTTTTCTTTTTTTTTCGAAGAGTGGAACAAGAATGTGATCGTTTTCTTTCTCGCTACATCTACACATATGAGGTGTGGTCAAAGTTACATGATTTAGACACCTAGAACACTAGGGAGAATTCTTTCAGAAGGGATGACGCTTGAAACATTTTGTTTTCATTTTACGACGTCATAAACGTCATTTATTGTGCTGTTATCGTGCGCCGGGTCGCGTACCCCTTCTCATTTAAAATTTTCGCAGACTCGTTATTTTTAAACATATTTTATTGATTATTTCACTGTATATAGAGGATATGTTCCGATATAATTATCTTGTAAAAGTAAGCACGTAAATTAAAAAATGTGAACAGTAGAACTGCAGTCCTATTACTTTTTGAACAACCCTCGTAACAACTGGTAATTATAATTTCGTTAAAACAATCAAGCAGTATTTAATATTCATGTGTATGTGTAATATGAGATGAGATATAGAATGAGGTTATAGCTACAATGTGAAACAAAAAGCATATTGTTCGTCACAAACTTGAGCAGTGTGACTGCTTTCAAATTAACTATAATACGAGCCTAATTGTCAATGATATGACACGTATTGTTAGATATATATTCATAATATAAGAACTAATCAATTTTAAATCTTTAAATATCAAAAATCGATTAAAAACCTATTCATCTGCGCAGTTAAGTTTAGATAAATCTGTTAGACAAATTACAGGCAATTAACTTCCCTATAAAAATGCCTACCAAATGATATGACATGAGTTTAGCAAAGTAATTGTACCTTTTGTAGATTGCGACATTTCCATCTTACCATTGAGTAGGTCAAGTAAGGTTATTTAGATAAGTTTGTAATTATAAAGCCAGTCATTAGGCATGAATAAATAATAAAATGAAATATAAAAAATCAAATAGGAAACAAAGCGCATGATGCTCTGATATTTGAAATTAAAGTTAATATATTAAAGAATAAATTATTCGACAAAAGAGATATGTAAATAGACAACATGATAAGTGATATAAAATTCGTTATATTTGCTTATCTGATAAAAGCAAAATTCTATTATGTATTCAAAGATCTAAAAAAAAACATAATTGAATGGGCGATTAAATATGAATATAATCATTTTGATTTCAAAAAGACTCACAAGTTTTGTTTGATCAAAAAGTGTCATGCAAAGAACCGTCTTTTTAAAATTCCCCATTTCATTTTTGTGTGAATTCTTGTTGTTTGTTTATTTGTTTTTGTTTTTTTTATTCTTCATTCACATGTTTTTAACCTATTTTTTAATATCCATAATAAAATGCGTATATAAAATTACAAATAATACGTGTAATGTTCTTGAACATAAATCACCATGTCTTTTTAACATGATCAAACTTGCTCATTAAAAGTCTAAGTCTATACCGTTTCACATATATCGAAATATCAAAATCTTTGCAAAAATATTTTAGTATTCATAAAATAAATCTTACGTAGAATATATTGTTGGAAAATTGTTCTTTCACTGTCAAAGTTGATCGATTGTTCATAGAATAAGATAAAAAATTTGAGCCGCGCCAGGACAAAACCAACATAACGCTTTTGCGACAAGCATGGATCCAGATCAGCCTGTACGTCCGCGCAGTCTGATCATGATCCACGCTGTTGGCTATCAGTTTCTCTACTTGTTATAAGGGTTTGTTAGCGAACAGCATGCGCAGACTGATCTTGATCCATGCTGGACGCAATCGCATTATGTTGGTTTTGTCAATGCGCGGCTCAAATGATACTTTCTATATATACAACTGCGGCTGATTGGCGGTAATGGTCAATAATGTATTGGTCAGGCAGAACTGGAAAATAAGAACTGAGTCGTATCCTACAATTTGTAAACAAACGCCGCAATCTTTTAATAAAAAGGTTTATTTCTGTTAATTACTTTAACTTGTTTAAGAAAAATGAAAATGACAGTCAAATGGGTATCTGGGAGACACTGCACTCTTTTTGGGAAGCTGTCAAATGCACAGTGTTAGGGAAGCTGTCAAATATACAGAAATTTATCAAAAAATAATTTATCTTCATTCACATTTCATTATTAATAGAAAGATTTTATGTTAAATTATTAAAAAAACAAACAACAAAAGCAACCTGCAGTATTCTTAGAGCCGTGTTCTTACTATGCCCTTATTTACGTGATCAAACTTGATTTGTTTTGTTTTTTGTTTTTAATTAGCTTAATATCTACATAGTTTTATAATTCATACAATTTAAAATGATAGAATGATATTATCCATTAACGAAATCACATGTAAAAATAATATTTCATACAGTTTTAATTTTTTTTAAAAAGAGTGTTACCTGTCGAATAATTGACTTCAATCCTTCTCTTCAAAATTTGATAGATTATTCCTAGAATAGAATATACTTCCTTATTCTTCAAGCGGAACAAATGTATGTACATAGTTATAATGCCTCAATCAATTTTGACCAAGTAAGTTTAAAAAAAAAAAAAAAAAAAAAAAAAAAAAAAAAAAAAAACAATAGTCCCATCAAACTGATAAATTTTTAATATTACCACGCCATAAGGTTTTGAAATATAAAACCAAAAGTTTGATGTTAGTATAAAATTGAGAAAAGGGGGATCCCTAAAGAATAGTAAAATCGAATAAGTGGCAGGCATGGTTAAATTGGTATTTTTTCGTGTCATACCTTTTTATGTAATGTATATAATATATTTCAAACTTTTGCCGTTATATTGAATTTTTATTAAAGATATAGTTTATTTTCTTAAGAATAATTTGTGAGTATATCAAGTGAATGTTCAGAGAAACGTACAGGTTATTAGACGAGCTATATCTTGCATCAAGGCATCTGACAGATCTCTTAAAGATGCAGGAAGCTCAACAAAATGGAAGACAATAGTTTACTTGAAGCTTGATGTTAGAATGACCAAACAAAAGCCTAAAGAACAATTTGTCTCCGATGTAGGCTATGTGCAAGTAGGTAAATATCTCCAGATAATACTTGGAATTATCAAATTTCTAGTTTTTATTTTTTATAACAGTTAATGCACAATGCTAATTCAGAAGTATTTTCATCTGTATATTATCCGACAAGATTTGTTCTTTGATAAGACGTTATTGATAAATAAAACATGCACCAAAGTAAGAGAAACCGAGAGTAACAAATATACTTTTAAGGAAGTCTTACTGTAATGATTTCCCGCCAAAAATTTCTAACATCGGTCGATATCGTAATGAGTCGGTCATTTCCGGAACGTAATTTTTGCACACTCTTCGGTATTTAATTTTTTTTTACAGTTTATATCCAGAATTTAGTACATAGCGATAAAAGGATGAGTGATTGTAAATAATTTAATGCCAAATATTTTTAAAAAATAACGTTCCGGAAATAATCGATTTGCTATATATTATTACATCGTCTAATAAGACGATGTTATAATTTGTTTTGGGGGAAAGTATTACCATGGGTTCCTCGGGGGATGCATTGAACGAAGACTGCGTCAGTTGCGTACATGCACGATGAACGCACAGACCGCCAAATTGTGATTTTGATGAAGACATTTTTTATGTAAGACTATGAATTTCATTATGTAACAAGAGCTGTCACAGGACAGCGAAGCTCGACTAATGAAATACTGGACGCAGTAAGCAAGACAAAACTATGAAAGAAAATCAATTATGTATAATTATGTATTAAGTTATAGTTAAAAAAAATAACATTTGTTAACATAAATTCAAAGTTCAAGGGGGATAATTCTGTAAATAATCATGCTAGAGTTATGAACCTTGTCACACAACATGTGATACAAGTTTGCTTCAGTTTGCTTCTTTAAAAGAAGCATGCCAGGTCATTTTGCCCATTTTTAACCAAAGCGGTTCGTTTTCGCGGATTTAGACTTTCCTAGTCGGAATGTATTGTCTTGAGATAGGTATTATGTTGCTAGTAATGTTATGCGCATAAACATTTATATAATCGTTTTAAAAGGAGTCAAAATCATATTCGGAGGCCAATTGTCTAAGTAGATCGTAATTTCCTTTATCAAAGATTCAAACATTACGATAGAAGCAAAGTCGTTTTTTTTTTCAAGTTAAGTAAACAGTATATGGGACAGTGGTGCCTGACATCGTGCTGAAGAAAAGGATCGCCAACGCCGCTCATATGGATGAGACTTTTGTTACAAGTAAAAATAAGGTCAATTACTGATGAAGACGACTCAGTAAAGTGAGTAGGTGACTCAATAATCTGATGAAAAGACAATTGACAACATATATCTTTAATTTTCTTACAGGAGGTAGTGTGTGCAGCATTAAGATTAAAGTCACCCATAACTAAGATGTTGTCAATTCCAGAATCGAAAGCTAAATGCATAGAGTCTAGTACCAAGGCATGACGGGCGTTGTCTTTGTTTGGGGGTGTATAATAAACTCCAAAAAAAAAGAATTTCGATCCAAATACATTCAGTACCGTTTATTTCTAAATGATGACGTATTTTGTACTGGATATAATCCTGAACATAAAGTATTACACCGCCATGGCTATCGGCACGATCTTTCATTTCGGGATTAGCAAATGAATGAAGAAACCAGTCTGACGATGGAATATGTTGGCCGAGCCATGTTTCTGAAAATGAGAGTTTCAAAATTCTTGAGTTCCGAGTAAATGGTGTCAAGTTTTTGAACAATGCTTCGGACGTTGTAATGGACAAACGAACGATTCCGGAGAAGATTAATATATTCATTGTCTGAGGAGACAGAAGATACTGATGAAGTACTAAGGACATCGGAATCAGGTCCTTGGTTTTTATAAACATCACCCGACAGAAGAATTATAGTACAAATGTTCCAGGTTTGAACGGACAAGAAAAGCAAAATGATTGAACAGAAATATAAATTGAACGAAAAGACAAAGTTGAAATATTGTTTCATACTAGGTGGATGTTTGCGACGAGAGAGAGTCAAAGATATACTTTTTAATGCTAAGTCATGATCACAGATGCCCAATCTTATGCTAAGAGGAATATAGCTGAGGTAAGTGAATGTAAATAAAAAATGTTGTAAGAGGAGAAATCTAAACATAAAGCGAATGCGAAACACTCTCTCCGTTGTTGGCGCTAGCCGTTTTATTTAGTTCAACAGATATAGAAATTATTTAACAGCCACCAACAAGAGAGAAAGAAGTACAGGTATATGAAAAAACAAAATCCAGCATCTTATAATATCCTCGTATAATGTTGTGTTCACCCTAGAGAGAAAAAGAAGGGGAAAAAAGAACAATACTAAAAATGGAAACATATGGTATTGAGATGTTGATTGGAAGTATCAATAAGTGATAGGTAAAAATGCTTGAAAATACTATGAATTTGTAAGAGTATGCAGACTATGTTAGCTGTATTCCAGTTAGGGTCTAAATTATATGCTTTACGAGAAGTGAAGTATAACAATTTATAGCATCCCTTGTAAAAAACCAATACTCTATGCACATACACAATTTATAACAACAATATTGTAAATTGCACAATGAAAAATGCAAAGAACACACCACGATGGTTGAGATATAAACGTAAATACATATAAATACACATACATACATATACACACATATATCTATTTATTTACAAACAACACATGTACATCGCGCTCAAGCTTAAACAATTTGTAACATCCCTGTTTTGCGTTACAAACGCAAATCATGAAAACATAGTTACATGTACATTCATAGTGTGTAACGACAATAATTTGTACTGTGTACAATGCACGTGCATGAGCAATTTTTAACTTCCTATTTAACTTTAATTACAAATGTTACATGAAAATCATGCACAAGCATAAACAATCTATAGCATCCCTGTTTTATGTAATATGCGTGTTGTTTCGCAAATGTGACATGTATATCGCGCATAATCATAAACAAATAATAGTATCCCTGTTTTGCGTTACATACCCAAATCGTGTAAACATACACTAGTTACATGTATTTAAATAATTTTCAACAACGATAGTATTAAATTGTACTATGCAAAAATGCACAGGAGTGTAACACCCTTGATAATTAAGATATATTGTTAAGATATATACGTTCTTTTGTCATACTTAGAATATATGTACTCACTTTTAACAATGTATACGTACTCGATCAATTTCTAACATCCCTGTTTAATTGTTTCAAGATCCCTGTTTATTTTTACTTCAAACGTTACATGTACATCGTATACAAACATAAAACAATTAATAACCTCCATACTTTATGTTATGTAAAACACATTCCTCTATATACATTTGTACATGCATGTATACAACTCAAAGTGTCAATAAAAATGAAATTGAACTATGCAAAATTCACTTAGTGTAACAGTCAAAACAAAGTTACATTTTTTTCTCGTGATTTGGATAATCGTTAGACGTAGAAAAGTCAAGGATAACGGTCAAGTCGGCTTCAAAATATCAATAATGGGACGTAGATAGTACAGTTTGTTTATTTAAGTAACAACACAAATTCAGACGTCGAAATGATCTAGGTCACTACTGTTATACGATGAATTCTTTCATCCTTGTCTGTTGCTAATATGACACCATCTGCGGTCCAGCAACCGATAATTTTATGTTTGCTGACTAATGTTCTGGCCGTGTAAAACGCAAAACTACGATCTAGCTGTATACATGTTTTGACGGGCTCTATATGATCCAAATTTTACTATTATTGCTCTGGGACCACAAGGCTGATTCGGTCTCCCGACACGGTGACTACGGTCGATTTCAGACAGGTTCATGTTTACGTCTATTTTTTTTTACACGTATTAAGGATAATCTCATCAGTGTTTTCATTCGTTGGTTTCAGGTATACCCGTTATACGTAAATTGTTACGACGACTGTACTTCTTGGAAGAATCGGCAGCTAGCTTTAGTTGACTGACACTATATTTCAACTCATGATTCTCGTGTTTTAAACTCAGATTTTCTTTTTCAAAAAATTGACTTTTTCCTGAAGGCCAGTCAGAACACCATCAACAATTACACTGACAGACTGGCTAACTGCATCTTTGACAAGATGCGTAATTTCATGTTGAAAGGAGGACTTTAATACTTCTGCGATTTTTACAAGATCGTCCTCACTATATGAAAAGTTTGATGTATTGGTGTCGTCTTCCATAGTCTGCAGATCACGAGTTTTTTAGAGTCTATACTTTCATATATAGGTGATGACATATAACGTTTTTACTGATTTTAGTATCTGGTGTGGAATCTCAAGACATGGGTGAAAACCTTAGCACTGACCTGTCTATAATGTTTTTATTTTTATTTGTTAGTTATTTGCAAGTGCACTCGTACTGTTTTCTGTAGATGTGCTATTAACTATTGTAATTGTCGGAAGTCACTGGCGCGTAAAATTAACGTAAGAAAACTTTGTACATAAAAATGCATCAAAAACAAGCTTTTAAGCAATTTTAAGCAAAATCATACTTGACAGTTGAACACATTAATCCCTTTTTACATTCCAGCATAAATTTCAACCTCCAATATTGTCACTAAATCACATTATTTGCAGTTTTTCAAGCTCACATAAGAATCTAAACTTGCCGCCATGATCACGTGACTTGTTCATTTAAAAGCTTCCTGTAAGTTCACACCGTTTTTTATCAATCGAAATATTTGAAAATGGCAAAATATGTTGTTTTTTATTCACAAAACTAATAAATATAACGTAGAACATATTAAATAAGGGTTGTTACTTGCCGAAATACTGTACTCAAACCTTCACTTCCAACTTTGATCGATTATTCCTAGAATAAAATATACTTCCTTAATACACAAGCGGGACAATTTCGGCTGTTTAATTGGGTAATAATTATTGTATCTTGCAAAAATAATACGCGGACAATTCCCGGGTATTCCATCGAGCGTTTATTGAGTTGCAACACAGACTATGCATACATATAGCAGGCATCCCTGGCTCAGAATGTAAAACAACAGCGCAAACGTAGAGCCAGAATATTTTCGCGCATTGCTTGGCCGGGTGGCAATTTTTACTTAATTGAGACTTAACGGTATTTTATTCTTTCGAGTAACAATGATATAAGTTACTAAAACTTGACAAGGGCCTCACAAACTTGGGTCTGAAATTGACCTTTGAGTGTCTGTGGTTGTGACCATGACCTACATTACTCGGGGAAAGATTGACTTTTTGATTTTCATACTATGGTTGAGACTTTATCGTTACCCTTTATGAATAGTAAATGGTAAGGGTAAATTAAACTAGAAATGTGTCCATAGGGCACGGGTGCCCCCACTTTACGGACAGTATGACAGAGAGACAATGGAAAATCTACATGACACCCCATACCCCTATGTTGTTGGGGGCATAAAAACGACATTTTTCCAATGTTGACATTTTGATTTTCCCAACTGCAGATGCATCTTCCACAAGCAAACCCTAAAGTGAATAACTACATGATGGCCAACAGTCCTGTAATATGTCATGACTCAAGGTCAAATACTTTTAGTGTTACGCGGGACACAAGCAGAATATTCAGAATTTATACTAAGTCAACGGCAATAACTCTAACAAAACTGAATTTATTAACACGCAAAACTCCAAGTGCCAAGCTAAAAATGCCGATCAACAATCTTGTAAAGTTTGTTGATTCTAGCTCAAGCATTTTAGAGGTACACGTGACATAACATTTTGGGATGTTTTTCAACAAAGTAAGAGGTAATTGCTTTAAAAATACTAAACATATATACAAGTAAACCCCAACATGAACAACTACACATGCTGGCCAACATTTTCGTTACATGGAGGGCGTTCGTTGTCATAATTCCAGACATGTAAAGTGTTCCTTTTGAAAACTGCATTGGAAAATGCGAACTTGTATGCCTGGCATTATTACTGTATCCGTGTACTGCAAATATATGCCCATAAATCCAAACTTAAATTCGAAGAATACCGCTTTTAAATTACAAGTTTACAAGTATATCTAAACAACTGACCGGACATGAAAAAACAACAACAAATCTACATATTTATATCTTCCATTGTATATATTTCATAATTATGCAGGTTTGCATACTTATAACCACAGACAAGACAAATATATAGACAAGATGTTATACTCTAATACAGAAAAGTTTAAGAGTTTAAGAAAACGTGTATATATATATTCGTATTAAAACATGCAATGTCAAAAACATTTGTAATAATATTTAATACAATAAAACATAGTTAAAGTGAAAACATTTATATCTTTGACGTTTGAAAAGAATACTCCCAAAATACTTGTATGAAAACGAATATGCTTGTATATTTTCTTTGAAACCTTACTTACTTCATATAGCATCATGATATTGTGTCCCGGAACATTTCATTCTGAAAATTCATGTACGTTAAATAACAGAGACAGTCTATGAAAATTGTTCATAATAGAAAGTTTTAAACACCATGATTTTACTTTTTGTAAATTTTATGATATGACTTTATGAGTTTTATACCCTTTAAATATATAAAGATATCCATGTTTTGAAAAAAATGCAAAAGTTTTGAATATATGAGCCAAAAAATATCAGAAATTTTTTTTAAGCTATTTACGCTATATCTTAGATAGAAATATAGAGTATAAACATGCTACTGTCTTTTGATATTAATTTAATCAGACGAGGCTGATGTGGGCTGTAAGGGGTGAGACTTGCCGATCCCCTTTTGTTCACATCAGCCGAGCATGATAAAATAGATACCAAAGACAGTAGCATGCTTTTCTTTTTATCATGTTTCTCATAAAAACAGTGAAAATAAAAAAATGTTCTAAATAGCGAATTTTATAGAATGAGGCATTTTTGTCCACAGAAATAATCCTTGGAAACAATTTTCTCGGCCCTGAAACTCAATTTTAAATTGCTGCCATTTTTTCTATCGACACGAGTTTATTTTCTTTGCTAATAAATACAACATAACGTAATAAATGAAATTCTTACTTTTAAACATTGTTCCTAATATACCCCTTGGAATTATATAAACCTGACTGCATTTCTTTTTAAATGTAAAATTTAATAGTTTTCTATAATTTAAGTTTAATCAAAGAAAAGTCAAATCAGATATTAAACACAAGCTACACAAACATGCGTTTTATTATAACAAACAAATAACATATAACATTCTGAAACAAGAGGGCCATGATGGCCCTAGATCGCTCACCTGACCCATCAAACTCATCCAAACAATTACCTAAGCATTCTGACCAAGTCTCATGACAGGTGAGTCAAAAATGTGACCACTACAGTGTTAACAAGGATTATCCATATTTGAGCAGTGTTTTCTTACCCAGGTGACCCATATTCAAACTTGACCTAGAAATCATCAAAACAAACTTTCAGACCAATTTCCAGGATACTTGGATCAAAACAGTAGCAACTAGAGTGTTAACAAGATTTTTCTATTTTTAGCTCCGGTGACCTCATTTCACATGCGATTTCGAACTCATCCGATCAATTACCTAGGCAAGCATCCTGACCAAGTTTGATGATAATTGAGTCAAAAATGTGACCACTAGAATGTTAACAAGGTTTTTCCATATTTGGGCGGTGTGACCAAGTTTTTCATCCAAGATGACCCATGTTCGAACTTGACCTAGAAATCATCAAAACAAACTTTCAGACCAATTTACAGAATATTTGGATCACAACAGTAGCCACTAGAGTGTTAACAAGATTTTTCTATTTTTAGCTCCTGTGACCTAGTTTTTCATCTGAGATGACCCATGTTCAAATTTATCCCAGCAATGACCTAGACAAGTTTCCTGACCAAGTTTGATGACAATTGAGTCAAAATTGTGACCACTAGAGTGTTAACAAGGTTTTTCTATTTTTAGCTCCTGTGACCTAGTTTTTAATCCGAGATGACCCATGTTCGAACTCATCCGAGCAAGTACCTAGACAAGCATCCTGATCAAGTTTGATGACACTTGTGTCAAAAATGTGACCGCTAGAGTGTTAACAAGATTTTTCTATTTTTAGCTCCTGTGACCTAGTTTTTCATCTGAGATGACCCATGTTCGGACTCATGAAGCTATCACCTAAACAAGCATCTTGACCAAGGTTGATGATGATTGAGGCAAAAATGTGACCGCTAGAGTGTTAACAATGTTTTTCTATTTTTAGCTCCGGTGACCTACTTTTTCATCCGAGATGACCCATGTTCGAACTGATTTGAGCTATCACCTAGACAAGCATCCTGACTAAGTTTGATGATGATTGTTGCAAAAATGTGACCGCTAGAGTGTTAACAAGTTTTTTCTATTTTTAGTTCTTGTGACCTAGGTCTTCATCCGAGATGACCCATGTTCAAACTCATCCGAGCTTTCAACTAGATAAGCATCCTGACCAAGTTTGATGATGATTGAGGCAAAAATGTGACCGCTGGAGTGTTAACAAGGTTTTTCTATTTTTAGCTCCGGTGACCTAGTTTTTCATCCGAGATGAATCATGTTCGAACTCATCCGAGCTATCACATAGACAAGCATCCTGAACAAGTTTGATGATGATTGATGCAAAAATGTGACCGCTAGAGTGTTAACAAGTTTTTTCTATTTTAAGCTCATGTGACCTAGTTTTTCATCAGAGATGACCCATGTTCAAACTCATCCAACCAATTACCTAAACAAGCAGCCTGACACAGTTTGATGATGATTGAGGCAAAAATGTGACCACTAGAGTGTTAACAAGTTGTTTTTTTCTTGCTCCGGTGACCTAGTTTTTCATCTGAGATGACCCATGTTCAAACTCATCTGAGCTACCACCTAGACAAGCATCCTGACCAAGTTGGATGATGATTGATGCAAAAATGTGACCGCTAGAGTATTAACAAGGTTTTTCTATTTTTAGCTCCGGTGACCTACTTTTTCATCTGAGATGACCCATGTTCGAACTCATCCGAGTAACATCCTGACCAAGTTTGATGATGATTGAGGCAAAAATGTAACCTCTAGAGTGTTAACAAGGTTTTTTCTAATTTTAGCTCTTGTGACCTAATTTTTCATCCGAGATGACCCATGTTCAAACTCATCCGAGCTATCAACTAGATAAGCATCCTGACCAAGTTTGATGATGATTGAAGCAAAAATGCGACCGCTAGAGTGTTAACAACTAAATGTGAACGGACGACGGACGATGGATGACGGCCGACGGACAATCATCGATCCTAAAAGCTGACCCTGAGCATGCTCAGGTGAGCTAAAAAACATTAAAAGATTTAAAGGCAACTTTCAAGCACGTTCATGCCCCAGACAAAACTTTTTCTTAACTGAAGGACATATCCCCAGTGCCCCATAATTACACTCAATTTGTAAATGTTCGTTTTCCCATCCTAAATTTTGATACAGTCAAGTGGCCCTTGTTTCTTTGTCTAAGTGAACCACGTGTACTTATATAACTGTGCTTTATTTGAAAAAAAAAACACACTTTTTCTAAAATGTGTGCGTTACCTAAGATATCTCACTGTGCGTTATTGTCGATATAGCATATCAATGGAATCAAAGACAAATCACCGCACCATGCGATAAATATATTTTAAGCTCTCTATATGATTAAGTAGTATCTTCTTTTTGTTACAACTAATACAAAAGTGTACATGTACTTAATTTCTTAATAAATCAACACCGTTTGAAATCAAAGAGTGGCAAATCATTTTATTTTCCTGATAAATACATTTTATTTGCGACAAAAATGTCTAGATAAAAAGCCATACGTAAAAGACTGCCAATTATTTGAAAATAATTCTTAAATACAATTATTTTTTTTTTGTACAAGTCAAGAGCAACATTGGTATACACAATTTATCATTTATCTGCATAACATTATTCGAACTTTGATGAAAGCAATACTGATTAAAATAAATATGATTGGTCCAGTCTGTTTTACCATTATGTCAATCATTGAAACTATCTTTTTCAAATCTTTAGACTTCCTTAAATATAACATAATTTTGTTTTCATTCAACATTTTAACATATTTAAAAACATACAAGGCTTACAAACAAGTTCACGGTAAACAACTGCGTTAGGGATACTTATATTTACACTCAATATCATTTCACAGAATTTTGAATGCACTTTTTCTATTTCACTAGATGTATTTTTTTACCAAATCTTGGATGCAGAGATTAAGGTCAAACTTAGATTAGAAAACAATACAAAAGTTGGCGGAATTATTCGATTAAATTTATGTCTACTACATTTGATAAACAATATCATACATGTAGCTTCCAATGATGTTCAAACAAACTCTTCTTGATTGAGTGCAAATTAAAAACCTTTTCCCTAAGTAATAATTACAGTAACTGTATATCATTTACAATACTTTGTTTATGTCTTTAAAAGAAGAAATCTGCAGAAGTGAATATGAATTTCATTTCATGAATATAATATCATTGTTCCATCACAGACAACATAAAATTTGGACTTTTACTTATGTTATCAGGTGTGTACCCAAAGCTTACCACGTGAATATAATACAAACATGAAAAGTTATTTATTAACCTTATACACTACTGGTAACTAGATAGAAGAAAAACGTGTAAAATTCACTTCCTTGTCATAAACCAACAGAATACTGACTGGTGTTCCAAGTAAATAGATAAATAAATAAATAAAAAAAAGAATCCGATTACATACATTTGATTTAACTTTTTGGATGATTATATCTTAAACAATTTATTATATTTACACCCAATACTAAGGATATACAACTTTAAACAAAAAGCATCCCGACAAGCACAAGCAAGTACTGTTTTAAAATTCATAAAACACAATTTATATGCTTATTATGACTGATATAATTTTGTCATGATTAGTATAATTTAATACAATAATTGAGACACGTAAAGAACAATTGATCAACGGTTGACCTTTTTTTCTAAATCAAAATTGAGTGTCATAAACACTTTGTCAGGTTATTAGTTTTCTTGTCTTAGAGGTTGAAACATAATAACTTCAGCTATATCACAATATTTACGAGTATTTACATAAATTTCTTCACCATTTTTTAGAAAGTATCTTTCGTCCAGCTATATGGAAAATATCTACTTACAGCTACATATATCACTTAACTTGCATAATGATAAATCTAAAAACTCAACAAGACAATTATTTAAATAGGAGTTATTGCCATAGATTTCCCTGTCTTAATTGAACAACATTTATAGTACACCATCACCAGTTTCAATTTTATCATAATCATGCATAGTTAAAGAGAAATCAGATTCCTGATTTGTATAACATTTTCTAGCAAGTGTTTCAAGTTGAAACTTCCAAAAATACTTAAGTTTTATATTAGGAAAAACACTTTAAAATAAACAATGTAATAAATTTAGTAAATTTTCTTTAAGTAACAAATAAAAAAAAATAGTGAAAACTTTGTGATACATACATCAATTGGTACCGTAATTCATGAGAATTCGGTCGTTTTCTACGTTTTATGGCGTGACGCTGTCTGATCCATTATTGAATTTAACTTATTACGATTAGTAACACCTCAAACTTTTCAACACTGAAATGTCCACAACATTTAAAGTTTAATGTCACAAAGTCTTTCTACGATGTGAATAAAACATAAACTTATAATCATGGTATACACAATGAATTAAAGTTAAATAATTTTCATTCTTTACTATGTCGCAGTGCCAGTCAATGAAAAACTGGTCAAAGTATTTAACAAATGATTATTTGGATTGGTTGAAAACAACAATATGCGTTACAAAAAATAGTATTAAACAAAGAAAATCTTCACTTTACCAGACAAGGAATACAGAACAAATGTCATTCTAAAAAGTCGATAGAGTTAATTTGAACTTGTCCTGTTTGTTTATCTTTAGTTTTTACGGCAATTTCTGTGTCACCAAATATAAACCTTGTTCCGATTTCTCTGTCTGTTCCAAGTGAAGTATCTGGAATAGCTATTTCAAAATGGCCTATTTTCATACAACCCGGCTCAGTGATTAAATAGGGGTCAGGCGATGTTGATGCATATATTTTCCTACTGATAGTCCTTTGCTCGGCAAAAGTTGGGTTTGTGATCATTTCAATTTGTTCTTCCTCTAGTTTTACAGTCTGTCCAATTGTTATGTGTTTCTTGAAAATATCTGAACAGTATAACTTTCCATCAATCGATATTGTCTTGGTCGGCGGATGATTACAAGCACGAGATGTTTTATGCAAACCTTCCTGTCCATATGTGTACTTGCATATTCGCTCGGAGATTGTACTTGGCCGATGACCAAAAATAACGGCCCCTTTCAAAACAGCTAAACCGGCCCCGTCCGGTATAATGACATTATACCTTCTTCCAAATGTGCGCTTGATAGCATCTTGAAGAATATTTGACTCCGAAAATCCCCCAACCATAACAATAGATGTACATCCTCTGTTCATCCGTTCCCTCAATAACGACGCTAAATGCTCTATAATGCTATCTACCGATTGCGTGAAAAATGACCTAGCAATTTCAACATCAACTCTAAGTTTCCCGCTTACATATGTTACCTTTCCTTTGAAAGGTGATGATATCATTTTGTCCTTAATTGACAACCCAGTGGCATCTTTGATAGTATCAGCAAATGAAGGGGGTATACGAAAAGTAACCTTGTCTGATTGACCTGGTGACGTTTCGCGTTTTTTGACCTCAAACGTTCGGAGCAGATCAATATAGTCATCCATATGCTCTTCCTTAAACTGCTGGAATGCTTTTGGACCTATATAAATAGATAAGATATTAAAATGAGCAACCGAGCAAGTGCAACGCTCGCGTCTGTAACCTTTTCTAAAAGAGACATTTCAAATGTTTAAAAAAATCTTACAAAAGAAAATAGTTTATTACAAAAATTTTAACAATGTTGGTCTTTAGACCATACTTCATGCAAAAGATTTCTTTTAATTATACTATAATTAATACATTGTACTAATTTCAGAGCTATACATAAAAAACAAGAAAGTAGGTCACTAGATCAATATCCTGGTGTTTTATATCAAACTTCTGTTCTAACCCTGAAATTGTGCATATGGTCAAAATGTCATAGCTTTATTTAAAAAAAGCCACAGGATGTAATTCCATCATAATTTAGGTCAGCTGATATCAAAGTTCAATTTTACATTTAAAGCTATGCAAATTGCCGAAATTTCATGGCTATATATCAAAGGACAAGACAGTAGGCCTCTTTGTCATGTGATATCAAAGTTCAATTTAAATCTGAATCCGTGCACATGGTCCAAATTTCATACCTGTACATTAAAGGACTAGAAAGAAGGTCATATCATCAAAATCTTGATTAGCTGATATCAAAGTTTAATTTTGCATCTAAAAATGTGCACATTCCCTATATTTCGTAGCTGTTTCTGTTTTTACTATATGTACATAATGGAAATCAATGACAAAACCAACTTTGACCCTAAGGCTATAATTTGAATAATCTTAGTAGAGGTCCACTACGCAATGTTTCATGAAAAATACTTACTTCTAGCCGATGTCAATTAAGAAAAGATATTTTGTTTAAGTTTTTAGTAATCTAACTACATATAAGGGAAACCTATGAACCTCGGGCAAGGCCAATTTTCACCCTATGGACAATATTTGAACACCTTTGAATACTGTATCAAAGCTCTAAGCCTTGTACCTTCAGAAAAGTAGTTATCTTAAGTTTTTACTATATGAACGTAGTAAAAAATCAATGAACCCCGGGGCGGGACCAATGTTGACCCCAGGGCTATAAATTGAACAGTCTAGGTAGAGGTCCACTACGCAATGTTTCATGCAAAATATCTAAACTCAAGCCTTTTTTCAATTAAGAGAAGATATTTTTTAAGGTTTTACATTATACATATAACTCACACCTATGACCCCCGGGGACGGGTGCATTTTGACACTAGAGGCAAAATTTGAA
The DNA here is from genome assembly GCF_026571515.1 of Ruditapes philippinarum. Lineage (NCBI taxonomy): Eukaryota > Metazoa > Mollusca > Bivalvia > Venerida > Veneridae > Ruditapes > Ruditapes philippinarum. Next base: position 246,224 of record NW_026860628.1, on the reverse strand, counting down.
CAACTTTTGTACAAGACATATAGATGATATCATTTACCAATGACTTATGCAAAATATCTCTGCTGTATGCTTAGTAAGTCTTTACAAGAAGATTTTTAAATTTATTCTTAAAATTCCGTTTGGTTACCATGGCAACCACATTTCTGCATGAAATCAAATCAAATGCTTTGAACGACTTTGGAAACAATTCACCTAAGAAATAATCCTGCTTAAGTTAGTTGAAACTGGACTAGTGGTATTTCACATACATACATACATGCATGCCCCTCATCGCTGTGGGTTCGAATCCCGACAGGGACTTTAAATACTTTCATGTGAGGGAGCTATCCAGCTAGCTTACGGAACGGCGGTGGTTCTACTCAGGTGCCCTTTCGTGCCTGAAATAATGCACGGAAGGGCACCTGAGGTCTTCCTCCACCGGTAAAGCTGGAACGTCGCGATATGACCTATACTGTGTCGATATGACGTAAAACCCAACACAAACAAAAACATGCACCCACACTTACATACAGACAGACAGACAGACAGACAGACAGACAGACATACAGACATTCAATTTCACATCTACAACCGTGCACATGATCCAAAAAGTCGGTCACTTCGTCAAATTATCTAGGTCTAGGTCGCTTGATATCATAATTCAATTGTATATATAAAACTGTGGACATGGACCAAATTTCACAGTTGTGCATAAATGGACAAGAAAGAAGGTCATTTGGTCGAATTTTCTAGGTCAGATGATATCAAAGATCGATTTGACATCTGGAACTGTGCATATGATCCAAATTTCATAGCTAAGAAAGTAGGTCACTTCGTCAAATTATCTAGGTCAGCTGATATCAAATTTCAATTTTACATCTAAAACTCTGCACATTGTCCATTTCATAGTTGTATATCACAGGATAATTAAGCATGTTTCTTTGTAAAAATCTAGGTCAGCTCATATCAAAGATCAATTTTATATAAAAACTGTGCACATGAACAAAATTTCACAACTGTACATCAAAGGATAAGAAAATAAGTCAATCCGTGATATTTTTAGGTCAGCATATCATATCATATTTTAATTTTAGATCTTAAACTGTGCACATGGTCCTAATTTAATAGCTGTGCATTAGATTATCTAGGTCAGATATCAATCTCAACAATAGGCCATTTCGTAAACATCTAAAACTGATACCAAAGTTCAATTTTACATCTACAACTGAGTGCATGGTCCAAATCACATTACTTTAAGTAAATAAAGAGAATTTCGTTAATTTGACATTGCCTGTCAAGGTCATTTAAAGCTCTGGTTACATATTATTCAATAGTAACCTACCAAGAAGATGCGGATCCAATTATTTATTAATGGTTTGCATTCTTCTGGTGTGAGGGTTTGAGTACTTTGTACGGTGAAGTAATATGCTAAAATATGTCGTAAAAATAGATAGAAATCGTAGATACCTGCTATATCTGCAAGGAATTGTTCGTAAGCTTTGTCTACCATAGTTCCTCCCCAAGCCCCTCCACTAGCTTTGTGTAACTCTCGGAGTTTACCATCTACTATGACTTGATGAACAGTGATATCAATAGTACCCCCTTTAAAATGAACATTAAAATAAGGTTGAAATATCATTTAAATATTTAAAAATATCGAGATGAAATAATTGTCGGAATGTTTAATTATTAAAAAGCAATGTTGAAATGAAATTAAAACAACAGGTTACTTATTTGTATTAATATTTCTAAAATGAAGCATTACGGTGATCAAGGTTACAATGGTAAAAATAATCTTAGAGGCTATTTCTCTATTTGTCCGAGTGTTAAATTACAATATACATTTGCGTATACCAAATAAGAACAAATATAGCTTTTCTATAGTGAAATATCAATATTAAGTACAATGGAAACAAGTAATTCTTCAGGAAATGTTTCTTTCTGCACCTTTCAGGGTAGATAGGGATATAAATTGATTAGATTTCTATCCTATTATATTTTGATGAATAAAATATATAAATTAAAAACAGTTTGTCTTGCTTTTTTTCTGTCAGTCAAATTTTATTTCTCCTGAATTCCGATTCTTTTTTTATTAAAGATCCTGTACTACAATTTTTATGGTTTTATATCATAAATATGATGCTCAAATTAAGATTTATCAATTTTGTAAGTTCCAAAAAGATTTATTTATAAAGGTATTACAGAATTTAACATATCATGTTAATATTGGGAAATAAATACTATTAGAAATTTATTGTCTATAAAGTCTGAGTCAAATTTTTCAATATGAAATGAATGCATATATTTTAATGGATGCATGTAATGTACCCAAATATTTGCAGTACATATTTTACATATTTTTCGATGTTTAAAAGTTTTCTTATGATAACCCCGCATATATATATATATATATATATATATATATATATATATATATATATACATTATCTGTTTTTTACGAAATATATGCAGATATAAATGCAGATATATAAACAAATATAAAAAAATGAAATTTATAAATGAATTAATATTGACTTTGTGATTCATGTAATTTCTATCATTAAGAGGTTAAGTTTTAGCATAATGTGCATGTAATTTGACATGAAAACAAAAAGACAATACCTAAAGTGAAATAAAAAATATAACAAAAAACAACAAATTCTTACGCTTCAATTGAACTTAAAATTTTGATATTGATACGTATCACCAAACCGATGAATGGAAACAGAGTATGGGTTGATACTCAATTAAAAAAGTGTTCATAATTATAAATTGCGTGTTCGATCAATTTATATTTTCATGGTTTGTTGGGCATGACATGTTATCTTATTATTGTTAACATTTCGAGGGGTGAAAGCAAAAGGTTCTAAGTCACATTTTTTTTTTTACAAAATTCACTCTTTTATATATTTGTAACATAAACGCCCATATACATCTTATGTCAAAATATATTAGATTTAGTTTACTTATAACTGGGTGAAATGAAAAATTGTCCAAAGGTTCTAAGTGAAATTAACCTGTTTTTAAAAAGCGAAAAGGTTCTAACTGCAAATGGCAGTTAGAACCTTTTCGCTTTCATTGAGTATAAAATGTACAAGATTAAATAAAAACAACTCAAACTGCATTAAAATAAGTCAGATCAAAGCAATTTTGGAAGCTAAACCTATAATTGCATATTATTAAATAATATCACATAAGAAATTCATTAGTTTCAGAGTAGATGCCTTGATTTTGGAAGAAAACTAAAGTACTTAGAACTGTTTCGCAGTTAACTTCACTCATGAAATTATCGATTTTTAAAAAGGGAAACAGTTCTAAGTGTACAAGGCCAGTAATGATCACACACTATCTCAAAGGGTTTTAAGTGCCTGTGAGAAATTGTGTGATGACATTGAAGGTAGGGCTATAGATGCAGGTTAGAAATCTGATAATGTTACTGACACTTTAGCTAGTTGTAATAAATCCAGGGACATAATTGAAGAAGAAGCTTTAAGCTGTGGTCTCACATCCTGGCAGAGCCTTGGTAGATGTACGGGGATGATCCAGGAACATTACCGGTGTACATTCGTAACTTTGCCTGGGATGATACGGGAACATTCGGTATTCCACCCCGATGGATTAAAGTAATTAATATTATCGGGGAGATACGGGAAAGTATAGCCTTGCTGGTTTTATCCTTAGCCCTTCCGGGAACGACCGGGTTACACCAGGGAATCACTGTAGCTCTGCTGATTCAAACTGGAGATGATCCAGGGTATGATATTGCCAGTAGAGCTACAGTAGAGCCCCGGTGAATGCAAGCAGAGCCCAAGTGAATGCTGGCAGAGTCCCTGTGAAAGCAAGCAGAGCTGGTCTGGATCCATGCTGGTCACAAACGCACTATGTTGGTTTTGTCGTGACGCGGCTCATTTCATCTCTTCTATGTATTATTGCTACATGGGAGTGTCTCAAGTGTGTTACGCATATAATCTTAAAAAATTGTGCAAGTCATATGTAATGCACAATTTTTAAAATATATTTTCAGTTCAAATATATTCTGGGATTCTGTGTGTAACTGTTTATTGCAAAGATATTCTTGAACTTTGAATGAAGTTTCAGACAAAGTAGAGAATATTGTTCACTATTATATGATTTAAAATAGCTGTTATCTCATTGGTTCAAACAGTGGTAATCAGAACAAATTATAAAATCATATTCACTGGGTGTGGCATCATATTTACTGGCTAAATCGGATTTTCCCTATCTAAATTAGAATCAGACTCGTATTCTAAAGAACCATTTTTATTACAGCATTGGGATGCCAGATGAATTGCGTCATTTAAGCACATTTTATTAATGAACATTTTAAGTGTCATTTTGGCGCATTTTAGAATGGAACTATGTGCTAAGAATGACATAATTTAGCTGCTTATAATATTTAAGTTGTTTAAAAATAAATGCATACACTTTTGTAAGAAAATAGTTGTGGATGAAATGACATTAATTTCCATGAATAAATATCTTATTGAAGGTAACCATTTTAATTATGAAAGATTATGAATATTACTGTTTTATTTTGAATATTAAAGAATATGACAGAAAATGCAAGACAAGAGGGCCATGATGGCCCTGAAGTCGCTCACCTCGTAGGCTTAGCGCAAAACGGTTGGTTACTCACTTTTCCCCACAAAATAACATTTTTAACATTTTCAATGTATTTTGTGGTTATGCATATCCTCAGTAAGTATTTTAAATGGATTCTGAAAATTAACAAGTTAAATCAATATTTGTCAAAAGGTTGTATCTCAAATTGCTCTTAATTTTCAGCGCAAAATGGTTGTATCTCAAGTTACAACCTTTTTGCGCTGAAAATTCTGTGCAATGGAAGTAAATTAGCATTCTGTTTGTCTTATTTGAATCATCACATGAAAAGGAGGATATAAAGACAGTAGAAAAGATTTTTTGTTTTGATATATCTAAATAAACCTTAAATATTGTTAAAAAACCCAACTAAATTGTGATTTTATATTATCACATATTATCTTCATGAAATATATTTAAATGTATATTACACTATAGTTCAATCTCATAAATTAATTCCAATAAATGAAAAAGATCCACTGCCACAATCAGCAATTGTTTGATATTAAGTAAATGAAATAACTTTCATATAAGGACAATACAGTTTATAAAATGACAAGGTGGACAGATTTAGCCCCTTATGGATCGAAAATTAGCGCCACACTTATTTTTACAGGGCAGACAAACGTTTCCATATTTTGAAAAATAATGCAAGTACATGTAGATCTAATTCAGAATATCTTCAGTTTATGCTCATAGTAGCAAAACTGAAATTGTTGCAGGCACAAAGTCTGTTCATGGAAGGTATGTCAAGGCCACCTAGCTCAGACCCATAACGCTTCAGAAATGCTTTTATTTTTATTTCTCGAAAACTTCTAAATTTTTGTGTTAAAGTTACTCATGGCAAATTACCTGAACAATCTTTTCATCTTTTGCAATTTTGAAAGAAGTACAGTTACAGTGAATAAGTATTCTTTGTGGAAGTCAATACTGCCAGTGCTTTGATTACATTTTGCTACTTTTATGACAAATCATATTACATTTATCACCATTTTCTTCATGTTACAAGCATCTTACATTCTCAAAAACCCTATTATTATTGTGAATGGCTTAGAAAACTACTATAGTATATTATAAAAGTATAATTAAAGATAAGAGAACGGAAGGGAATATGGGACCAAATTGAAGGGAGGGAGGTGGGGGTGTAATCTCCAACTATACAGACTAAAGACAAACTTTGAAATACAATGAGGATAAACTAAAAAGGGAATGGACAAAGTGGCAGGAACCAAGACCATTGTTAAAATCCCCAAAGAAACCATTGAAGCAAATGACATACTTAAAAAGGAACCATAGAATGACTTGAAACCTTGAAACAAGGAAATAGCAAAAACATAGCTTAAGAGTTTATAATATGAAGCCTTTTAAAAGCTTCTTTCTTAAAATGTAGAAAAGCCTAAAAAAATCCATATTAAACTCTATATCACAAATTCAGGGTAAGACCCAATTTGAAAAGGACCATGTTTAAATATTATAAACATTCAGTTTTAATTCCACAATTAGTTTGTAATGACAATCTATGAAGTCTTTAACCCTTGACATATTGGAACAGAAAATGATCAGTTCTTGCCACAAGTATAGATCCAGGCCAGCCTGAACACCTGTGCAATAGGTTCAGGTTCTTGTACTGTGGACAGCTCAATTTAAGTACCTGTATATTGATTGATTGATTGATTGATTTGATTGACTTTTCCAAATACAAAGCAGGGCAAATCCATTACAGACATTCAGCAGTTTATTTTAAAAAAACAAATTGTTCACTAACAGACAGACAGGGGTATGTTTTTTTCAAACAATATTGACCGTGCACTCTTCATTTGACCCTATAGCCAGTAAATTCGGTAAACTTTTGATCTACTTTTAAATCTTTATGAATGTTTATAATACTGCTTTTCATTGGATAATCGTGACGTTTATATAGCTGCTGTCGATTCATAAAAAAACATTTTACTTTTTTCTCTAAAAAATAATGCTTGCTGTATTATAAATTTGTTATAAAGATTGTTGACAGGTTATATGGCCGTATATAAACGGCTGTTTGCAATAGAACCCTCGCCTAGCGGCTTGGGTTATATTTACAAACATCCGTTTACATAGGGCCATATAACCTGTCAACAATCTTTATATCTAATAATATAACCAGTTGTTAAAACTGAAAAAGATTTACAAAATACATTAAATACTTTCAAAACATATTGTGATCAATGGAAATTAAAAATAAATGTTGATAAAACAAAAGTACTTATATTTAGTAAAGGTAACATAAGACGAAACTTGAAATTTTATATTGGCAATAACCAAATAGAAATTATTAAACAATACAAGTACCTTGGCATTTATTTTACTATAAGTGGGTCGTTTATTTCAACGAAGAAATACATAGCAGACCAAGGAAATAAAGCATTGTTTTCACTTTTGAAAAAAAATAAACATTTAAATTTACCATACGAATAACAGATTGATCTTTTTGATAAACTGGTAAAGCCAGTTTTACTTTATGGATGTGAAATCTGGGGGTTTGGAAATGTTGATATTATTGAAAAAGTTCAATTAAAGTTTTACAAATATATTTTTAAACTTAAGAAATCAACACCTTCATACATGGTATATGGTGAACTTGGAATTTTTCCAGTTCGTATTGATATATACCAAAGAAATATATCCTTTTGGACGAAACTAATAAATTGTTCGAGCGAAAATACCGACAAACTATCTGGTAAGGTTTACAGCATGTTATATGAAATGGATACTTTAAAACTTAATTTATTGCAAAATAAATGTTTTTATGGTCACTTACAAGCTTGATGGTGGGTTTCATTAGGTCTTTAGTCATAGGTCGAAATATATTGGGTTCGAAAAAGCCGTACTAGTAAGTACACTAAGGTTATCGTTATGAGTAAGTACAATGTGATAATTGATGCTGATTAAGTCCGCCATTTTAGAAGAAGAAATTAATTCATAACAATTTTCAATAAACCCACCATCCACCCACCCACATTCAGTATTCAATTTTTTTGACAAGCTATAAACATCAAAAAGGTTTTGTGTTTTTTTTATAATTTTATATACAAATGATTTTTCTTTTCACTTCAAGATATGTGTGTATATTAATTTCATACACAGTTTTTAGGCAAGGCAATATTCTTAGAACCCAACCTTTGATAATTTTTCGGGATATGTGTGTATATAATTTTATATACATTTTTTCAGGAAATGTTTGCTTGCTTTGTATACAATTTTATGTTATATATATAAACTTTCATATCAGCATTGTTTTATATGTTTATATGTCATTTATTATTAAATGGCCATTTTCACAATTTTATGTTAGTTTTGATAACTTTCATATCAACATTGTATTTATATGTTTTTCCGTCATTTATTATTAAATGGCCATTTCAATTTCAAAGTGTAGTTGTTATTCTTGAAAATTATCAAACAGAGAAAACTTCTTCAGGCAAAGATACAACAAATTGAAATGTTGACATAAACAATGTTAAGTCCCAATGGATCGAAAATGTTAGAAATTTGTTATGTTCTTCAGGTTTTTCAGGAGTATGGTACTGTCAGAGCTTTTTAAATGAGAAATGGCTGATTGGGTCAATTTGCCGAAAGTTAAAAGATAATTTTATACAGAAATGGCGCTCTGATATACAATTAACATCAAACACGAATATTTACAAAGGTATTAAAACTGAGTTTGGTAGAAGTGCTTATATCAAGATTTTGTCATCTAGACGAAGCTTATCAATTATGCGTTTTTTACTAGAAATCATAGGCTACCTGTGGAAACAGGAAGATGGCAGGGTATACCTTCTTCTGAAAGAAAATGTTCCTTTTGTAATGCTGATGTAGGTGACGAATTTCATTATTTGTTCAAATGTCAAAAGTTTTTGAGAAAAGAAAAAAGTATTTAAAACTGTATTTTTATGTTAATCCCAATTTTTTCAAATTAGAAGAATTGTTTAGTAGTGAAAATAAAAGTTTACTGAATAAACTTAGTATTTTTATCGAAATTATATCTAAAAATTTGTAACACTGATATGCCTGGATTGCTTGTTTACTTGAAATTTTTTTTGCTATATGTATGTTTATTTGTAATATTACATGTATGATTTGGATATGTTTGTCATTCTCTATTTACATAGCACTTGTTAATATGCCGTCATTATTCACTGTAATTATTATAAAACGATGCTTATGTTGTTTACTTGATGTAAACCTAAGATGAAAATAAAAAGTTTGAAAAAAAATGGTCTTAATTAAGAATCCCTCTTAGCGCAAGCAATAATAAAGCAATAATAAAGACAGTGCTTCAAGACATTATAGACATTATAAACTCGTAGATTCGAATCCTGGTTTAGCCACTTTATTTCTTTTAATTTTAAAATTGCCCTTCTCTAATAACTCGTGCAAATCATTTTTTTTTTGTATATTATCTGTGTACTTTTTATTAACTACATCTGTAGTGTGTACGAGTATGTACTAAACCATATACGTTTGCATAATGTCACCAAGAAACCATTGAAAAATATGCATTCTAGAGAAAAACTTGCGATTGTCCAATGTCCGTATGTCCGAGTACTTACGAAAACATCTTGATAAAATAAAAGGAAACACCACACTACTTAAAAGTTATCCTAAAAGTAGATATATTCAAACAATTTCAAATTAATTCAATTCTTGCAATAATTAAGTAAAAAAAAACACAAGAAGTTTGACTTCATAACGCAGTGTTGGTTAGGAACCAAACCAGAGACCTTCAGATCAGTAGCCCGGCATCTATACAAATATACCTCACCTTACTGACATGTGAAGATAACAACTATATCAATATATTCTTTTAGTACAAGTGTTTATTCAATGACCTTTATGAAAGTTAATGGAGATCAAGGACAATATTGTTGGACAATATTACCAACCAAAATATGCCCAAAAGTAAAAGAAAATTTTTTTGTACAACTTCTGCAAATTTAATGTGAACTGGTCAGTGGGCTTAGGTAATTTAAATGTATTCTAAGATTTTATGAACTTCATAGAAGGAAAAAGTACATGTAATTGATATTATAACTAAAATTGCAAGGTATAACAAGTAGAAATTGATTTATCAGCACTCATCAATTTTAAGCTGTGGTCTCACTTACTCCTGGCAGAGCCCAGGACCAACCCGGTAAGTTACCGGGATAAACCGGGACAATCCCTAGTGAAATTATTGTTGCGGTCACACTAACCCCGGCAGCACTACGGTAATTCCCAACTAACCAACCAGGATACGCTCCAGACTATCCAGGCAGAGCCCAGGTAAAGCTACAGTTCATGTCGGTGCTTCCCCGGTCGATCCAGGCAGACCCCCGGTAGATTGAAAACGTGCGAAAATGATAACATTGATACATAATTTTTATTTAATATAATATCTTTTGTTCCAGAACAGTAATTCATGATGATTTTCTGAAAAATCCTTATGCAATACTGGATAGAAGGGAAATGGGAAGGGTTTTAATACAAACAAGTGCAATTCTTGCAAATTGTCGCGATTCATTTGAAATGAACTGGGCATTGCCGGGGCTGAGATCCACCTGGATCAACCGTAGCTCCATCGTCGTCCTCCGGGGCTCTGCCGGCATTTACCGGGGCTCTGCCAGTATTCACCGGGGCTCTACCGAAGCTCTACTGGCTATATCATGCCCGGGTCATCCCCGGTTTGTGCCAGCAGAGCTACGGTGCTTCCCCGGTGTAACCCTGGTCGTTCCCGGCAGAGCTTAGGATGAAGCCGGCAAAGCTATACTTCCCGGATCATCCCGGACCACCCCGGTGATATTAGATATTTTATTCCATCCAGGGTCGAATGCCGGATGTTCCCGGATCATCCCAAACGTTGCCGGCAGAGTTACGGTTGTTCCTCAGGTAGAGCCAGCGTAATTATCCTTTAAAACATTTTGAAATCTAAAAGATTTTGAATGATTTTACTAAAACTGAAGTCCATTATAATTTTATAATATCAATTGGGGTAAGGATTAAATGCCCAGGAGCTGAAAGGGTGGCTAAACCTTACTTTTTATTTTGAAATACATGTACATGTGTCTAAGATTTATACCATTCTATAGAATAACGTTTATAATTAACCATCAAAAATAATTTTAGCTTATCCCTTAATATATTTCTAAATAAAGTGGAATAGGCTATATTATTCTCTATTGAGGACATTCATTCTCTTCAAACTTATCACTGATTATTCTTACTTTCATTATTTTCATCATTCAAAATATGACTTGCACTTATTTTATAATCTTATTTTATAATGGCTACATATATTTTATGTGATTTAGAAGTAATGTTTTATTTTATCCAATTATTAAATCCTATAAAAAAGATATGAGTTTGAGATACTTCCGTTTTGCACAAAGAGAATAATTAAACTTGAACTTATTCAAATATCTTTTTTCAAAAAATAATTTGCTTCTTTTTTATTATTTTGTTTCTAATTCCTTAACTAAAATGTATATATTTTCCTAAAATAAAACATTTTTATTCATTAACAAAAGTTTTAAAAAGTTTTTTCATGCTCCTGTAAAATTTGCTTGAATTGAGTTACAACCGTTTTGCGCTAAGCCCGCGACCTGTATATAGGCCCTTCGGAGCGGGGCCTGTTTTAACACCAGGGCTTTTATTTGAACAAACTTGGTAGACACCCATTAGAAGATGTTTCATGCTAATCTTTGACCTCCAACTGTGACCTTGATCTTGAAGAGAGGCTATACGTTTTTGCTCATGACTCATCATCTTATTATTGTGAACATATGTGGCAATAGCTTCAAACTCCTTTGATCTATGAAGAAGTTATGGACCAGACACAAAATATACTCTATTACAGACTATGTTAATCTTTGACCTCCAACATGAACTTATCTTTGTAGGTAGGCGACTGGTTTTTGCACATGACACATCGTCCCATTATTGTGAACATTTGTGCCAAGTATTTTCAAAATCCTTCATGGTTAAGAAATTATGAACAGGACATGACAAATGTCCTCAAATAGACAATGTTGACCAGTAATCACCAAGTGTGACCTTGGCTTTGGAGGTAGGGGTCCAGTTGTTGCGCATGAAACATCGTGTGATTATAACAAATATTTGCGCCAAGTTATTTCAAATTTCTTTCATAAATGACATCGTTATGGACCAGACACGAAATTGTGACAAACGAACGGACAGACGGACGAAGCCTTTTTCTATATCCTCCTTTTTCTTTGAATAGGAGGGGGACAATTAAATTGTCACAGCGCTTGTTTCGAAACTTAGTTAAGTTGCGATTACGGTAGGGGTAGTAAAGTAATTTCTTCATAATATCTAATTGAAAGACATACCTCCAGCATCTAAGACAATATATTTCGTCCCCGGTTCAAATGAAGCTAAGGATTTATCTTCATGGCCTTTCTGAACGGGTAAATATCGACAGTAAAGGGAAGCTGCTTCCGGTTCAAGTGCAATCTTTAACTTTGATCCTTGAATACCAACGTGTTAAATAGTTTTTATTGTTGTTTTAAAAAGTTGATATTTTTAATGTTTTTTTAATAAAAAAGTTATTGAATTGACGCTTGATAAAGATTTTGTAGAAAAGTATTAATTTACCAACATGTAAGAGATAAGTAACTTGTACATAATTATGCTTCTTTTAAAAATATAATCGTTTTAACTGACTTGTTCCGCCGCTTCTCTCATAAACTGTTTTGCTCCATCATTCCATATTGCAGGCACTGTTAGAACCCATTTAATATCATCTTCTGTTAAGACATTTGTTAGTTGTTTGTGACAATCTTCTAGAAGATCTCGCTTCAGAAAATCAATTGCAAGTGAGAACACTGTTTTTGCAGGTAATTGTTTTCCTGTTTCATCTTCAAGCATGACGTGTCTTCGCATTTTCTAAATTATAAATATGTGTTTTTTTATAATCGAAACGGATGAGTGTTTTAAAAAGAATCTGCCGTTTCCATGACAATTCTATACCAAGCTGTATTCTAACTACTATTGAATTAGAAATAAATCAAGAGGGATATGTTTCATATCTTTACATTAAGGTGATTGATTTTGTGATATTGCATTTATCTTGAGATACTCCTTTAAAGTTATTTCAGTTTGTTTTCAAAACAAATGCAACATAATATTTAGAAAATGAACTTAGGAAGTTCTGTAAATGATTTCTTAATATAAATGCCAACAAATTTTAGCATAATATGTAAATTATAAATTTATCATTGTTAGGTCGTTTCACATTATATATTTCCCTAAATGTAAGACTTGTTATTTACCTATATTTAATGATGTTTGGATGTATTCAAAGTCGTGACATGTATGCTACAGAGCCATGTTAAAATTAGGGATTTTGTGTCAGGTATTTTGTGTCTTGATAATTTTAATTAATCACTGGCCAAATTGAGGAATGCATGATAGGCATTATCATTTCAATGGTTGGATGAAATCCCTGAAATGTTATTACATTTTCACAAACACACCTGTTTTATCGAAACAGGTTGACATTTTTATCTTGAGAAAGATATGGACAAACATAATTCGTGTGTAACAATAAAGACATCAAAGATGAATATTACGTTTCTTGGAATTGGTCTATGTATGATTTCGTTTTCAAGAAAAGACACAACTTCTAAAGAAACATTCCTGGATATTTAATACTAGTAATATTTATATCTCATCACACAGCGCCTGCCACGCACCGCTTAAGGTTCGAATCTCATCAGAGACCCTGGACTGTTTGGAAGCTATCCATAAAGCGTTCGGTGTGGAATGCATGAGCCAACTAGTGCCTCAATAATGTAGAGCTGGAAAGTTTCCACGTAAACATTACGGTGCCGGTAAGAATTAAAACCCAACAAAACAAACAGAAAAATTCGACATCACATTGCATGCAAATTCTAGCAAACATGCTAAATTAATGTAAACATATCTAAGTATGCACTATCAAAGAAAAGATTATAAAGATTACCATCTGATCATAAAGCATCATTTTAAATCTCCGGAAGTAGTACCATGGCTCGTGAGCTCCTTCTTCTGCAAGTTCCGCATACTTGGTCTCTGCAGCATATCCAAATGAATCCAACGTTTTCCCATCCGGTTTAATCAGAACACATGTTGGTGCTAGAAATGTATAAATTGATGGAATGAAATAAAACAGTAAACATGTATACCAAAAACATACACGGACACAACATCATTATCCTTGTTCATTATTTAAGTACTGCATAGTAAAGAAAACTCTTGGCAATTTTTAAAAGATAAAACAATTTCAATAACTCGAATAGTTTATTATTATTGATTGAACTTTTCTATAGTTATGAGGCATGGCATCTTCCTAAATTTTGACTTATGTCATTACACTATTAGAAATAAACTGTAAATGATGAAATATACCTTTTGCCGAGACGAGTTTATCGCCGATCCAATTTTTGGCGGAAACTTTTGTTGGATCCTTATCAAAGTCATGCTTGAAAGAAAATGCCCATCCGGAATATGTAGTTCCGAAATCAATCGCTGCTACTAGTACGGAACTCATTCTTCAGCCTTTCCTTAAAATAAACATTTATGAAGTTGTAACCTACTGTCAATGATTTGTATTAAAATTGGTTTTAGTAGTCATTCATCACAGTCCCAGTGAAGAGTGTGTTAGCTTTTTTCTGACACGGCTTGCTCTTAGTCTATGTTTAGTTCAATGGACTTTGAAATTGTTTCTCAATTAGACCAATTTATCAGAACATGATACATTGTTCATACAGTATTACATAAAGTTCACCAAAATATACTTAAATATTGCAAAAAATTAGTCATTAAAAGCTGTGTTGAACACCAATACAAGCGTATTTTTGTATTGATTGTTTTTGTCTGAGCGTTCGTGCGACATTAACATGAATTTGTGATTTTTTCAAATTAAGAAACGTCTGCACTTGTGTTCATACGACGGTAAAACTTAATGAAATTGAATTTTGAAAGACGATCAAGGTTAATAAGCCTGCATATCACTAACAAGCCGCCAAAAAGAAATATTTAAAAAGTAGGCAACATATCCTTGAAGTGATACAATAATCAAGTAGGAATACTAGAACTACACAGAAAAATATCAAATGGAAGGCACTAGAAATACCACAAACACAATAACAAGTAGAGTTTTTGATGCTAAAGCATCAAGTCTCCGGATAGAAATATGATTGTATTATCATAAATAAAAGAAAATATCAGTTTAATGGTTTGAGTATAATGAAAGGAGGAACAATAAGTTGAGTAATGTTTATTCATAAACACGTTGTCATGTACTTGCAACAATTATATCTTTCTTGCTATAAACTTTGTAAAAGAGTTTTATGCACTAAATTGATGTTATGTTATAATAAAACATCAAATTTGAAGCAAAATTTGTCAAGAAACTGTTATCATTATTAAATAAGCAAGTATTGTTTAGCAATATTTACCCGAGACTCATTAATTTCCGGGAGGTGTTTCGTTAGTTTTCATAACTTATTATGATTAATGTTAACGACTTTATTGTAAGTATAATTATATGTATATATCAATTAATACTGCTCGATGGCGTTGTGGTTAGTATGACGAAGTTGCATGTAACCTAGTAGGGGCAAGTTCGAATCTTGGACAAATCCTGTTTGTACTTTTCATAAAATGATTTTTATTATATCTTTTAACTGTATGAAACACATAAATTGATAAATCGTGTGTTTCATTTCTAGCACTTTTTTATTTCATAATTTTGATAAATGGTAAAGTTTTGCAAAATACAAAAAATATCATAAAAGAAAACATAAAAAATCACTTTATCGAACATACAGTCTTCAATTTGAAACTAAATGAAAATCTAACACCTTGTCATCGAGGCTTGTAAAGCAAGTGATATGCTTGTAATTCTACTTGTAATTCTACTTTATACATATACCGTTGTACCATACATTGAAATCCGTATGGTTTACTTCAGAATCCGATAATTACCGACAAATAATTACCGATCATCGAATATTTGCAAAGTGAATATGAAAATATATATGCTTAATTTTTGCATAAAACAATGAAATTCTACTGTAACAGTGGTGTCTGCATAAAAAAATATTCTTATCGAAAATATAAATAATTTAGTTGAAATCAATATTCCCGTTGTTACATTCGATATAGTTAACGTTTAATTGCCTTTCTGTGCGATAAACTATCAACAAAAAGATAGTTAATTAGTTTTTCTGTGTATCCAATACGACTCCGGCCCCCTACAGTCATACCGAGATTTTGTAATTATTCATACATAATTACTTTGATTTGCACTTTATCAGCTTCTATACCTTGTGCCAGCCATTCACCTGTATGTCTGTCTTATCAGCCATTTGTTACTATTTATAGATTTTATAACAATAAAATACAACGTGTAGTCACGTGATTCTTACAAAGAAACAGGGAGAAATAGTTTATAACTAAATAAAATAATAAAACAAGAATAGATATCATAAGATATAAACACCCAGATAATTTAAAGTGTCATTTCAAATATCATGCATGATTTCTTTATCATAAAATAGCAACGCTTGACACTGTGAAAAAAGTAAAAGTATCCCTAAATCCAATGACTTATCCATAGGGATACATCATTAATTCATTTTATAAAAATTGTAATGTTGCTTTTTAAGATGTCAATATTTGAATATTTCATTTCATTGAGCATCGTTATTGTATGTTTGAATTTTTGAGATTCCTGAAAATAATTGTAATCTTTGATTGTTGAGTAATTGATATGCTTTTATTTACAGATTTTAAGGCCTTCTCCTACCATAGGTATAATATTAAACAAATATAGTCGCCGGTTTCTACCGGCGACTTATTATGTCGTGCTGAACGATATTCAAGGATAAAACATATATTAACATATCTGAATGAATGTAGGGAGCGACATTTACAGCGACCTTTTCTTCTTTAATAATCAAATCATGAAAGAAAAGTAAAAAAGGCAATTTATTCCCCAAAGCTTGTTCCTATATTATTGAAAACGTCTTCATTAAGCCATTAAATAATCCCAATATGAGTGTCAAATTTAAGTTCTAGACAAAAAAAATCCTATCAAATAAATTTCAGATTGAACTGTTAGTGGACCCGGCATGTAACTTTATGTATCAAAAAGTAATTGACTGAGTATGAAATGTCAGGGACAGACGGGCACAATGATGAACGAACAAAAGAACACATGTAAATAAGAGCAAAAGTGATATGTTATGATCATTTAGGATCTTTGTATACTTTCCCTGTATCGATACACTGCATGATATTATTCGGCGCTTCTTTGTTTTTGTATGTACATGCATTACCGCTATTGAGTTTAAAACATGTATAAATGATTAACCAAAGCAGTCCTTTATTAATGTTTACAGTTTCATTGTTTATTATAAATGCCTATACTTGTATGACAGTACCAAACAATTTCAATCAAAAACTAAAAACATACATTATCATATTAATTTGATATTTCATATAAGAATAAAAAAGTGGCTTTCCTTAACCGTTACTTAGAATATGTTAAAATCTTAAATAATATTTACTGAATTATGTTGCCATCAGTTAATTATCTTTTTTTCATGTTATGCTACAAAAGTATATTTGGAAATGAGTGTTGTTTAATCAGAATTAGAAGGAAGTTAAGGCTTCAATGTGACAAAAACGCATTTTGTGCTACAAAAAATTGCTGTTATTTGTACAAGTAGTGTGTAACTCCTTTCAAAACAACTTATATATGAAAATGATTTGGCATGCATTGTAAGATATCTATTCAAAGTTGGCTTTCTTTATATATAAAGATTATCTATTCAAATAATAAGACGGTTTTCTTTATATAGCGGAAATCGATTTTAAACAAACTGTTCATCTCCACAGTAAAGTTTCGATTAATCTTTTGGACATGTTATAGGTAATTTATTTCCCTTATCGGTTTTAATATGAAAAAATGCCTACCAAATATTTTGAAACCATATCAATTACTCACGTTAGTTTAGTACAAATGTTTCTTATTAGTATCGTTTGTTTATACATGTTGTGTTATGTAAATACGTTGTTATTAATAAACATAAAGTATATTTTATCAATACTTTTAATAGTTATAATGGCATGTGTATTGCTAAAGATATGTAGTGGACATAATTATTGTCCGACTTTTATACTTTATACGCTTTAGCACCAAATAACATGACATAAGTGTAGCAAAATAACTGTACCTTTTGTTATTTATGACATTTGCCCTCTTACCATTGTTAAGTGCTTTACACAAATTTGTAATGATAAATTCAGTCATATGGGTATAAATAAATTGTGAAATGAAATTAAAAAAATCCGAATAAAAAATATAAAAAACAAAGCACATGATGTTTGAAATTCAAAAGTAAAGTAATATTAATTAATAAATGATTCGGCAAAAAAGAAAATGTTCAAAGATAAATTATTTAAAATTTGTTATATTTGCTGCTCTGAAAACAAAAAATCAATATGTTTTTTTAAATATCTCAAAAAATGAAACTTGAAACTTAAATCTCAAAAGTTTTGTTTGATCGAAAAGTGTAATGTCAAAAGCAGTTTTTTCCTCACTGACTTTGAAATTATTCCAATTTCAGTTTTTCAAGATCTGATGTTTAAATCTAGAAATTACAAATTTATAGCATTTTTGGATTTTAATGTTAAAAACCCAACATCATAGCAACTCGTAATATTCTTGGACATGCGCCATCATTATGTACTTTTAACATGATAAAACTTGCTCATTTGAAACAGAACGTTAGCTCTAAGGCTACACAGTTTCACTAAAATTGAAATATCAAAACCTTTGCAAAAACCTTCTAATATTCATAAAAAGTAAAACATATTCTATATATTTAAAAACGATTGATACCTGTCGAAAAATAGTTATCAAACTTTCACTTTCAAATTTAATTTGATTGTTAGTTCCTAGAATATATTAAACTTCCTGTCCGTAATTCACAAGCGGGATAACTGTGGCTGTTTGATTTTCCAACTGTGGAGTCAGTGATAATGCATCGGTCAGTTGTAAACCACAGACACCCGAATATCACACCAACCTACTTAATTGTTAGCTCTCAGTAGCTAGAAACAACCCTGTACAGTAAAGTCGCAATCAAGTAAAGATTTCAGGCTCAAATACGTCAAATATACATCTTAAGGTAGTACACCCCTAATGGGCACTATAAGGAACTGTAAAATTGACAACATAGGACAGTTATATGCCTTAAATGTCACCTGTATGCAAAATTTAAACAAAATTTACCGTGAGGTTTATGAGTTATGGACATTTTTCTGAACTAAAACTTTGCCGTTAGAAGGGCTTTTTTCAGAAATGAGGAAACTCTATATAATCTATAATATCATCATTAGGAAAACTGTTTTCCTATTGCTCATTGTTAAGAAGCAAATAATGACATTTAGGTATCAAATTGAACAAGCAAAATGATTGTTTTTAAAAGAAATGTTTTTAATATGTATAAAAATGTAACCCTACCCCACCCACTTTTAACACTTGTTTGACCATTTCCATGTGCAAAGAGCCTTTTTTAAAATATCCCTAAAATTTTCCACAATGAAGGGCTGTTTTCAAAGTTTGCCTAAATTTTATTAAATGTATATTGGTTGGTCTTGCAAAATATAAAATACTTTTACCGTGTAGTTTTATTTTATTAAACTTTGGAAATATCTGGTATCATATTTGCTATTAAGTTTGGCATTATTTAGTACATAAATACCTAAAAAAAAAAAAATAAAATGAAGCACTTTTTTCTTCCATTAGTGATCTGAGAGATTAATAAAAAAATTTTAAAAAGAAAAAATAAGAAAGAAAAAAAAGTTGCCCTTTCTGGTGTTTGAACCCACGCCCCTCAGTTTCAATACACTTTACAGTGATCCTAGCCTATTTGAATACTCTTCAAAGTGGAGATAGTGCATTAGGGGTGTACTACCTTAAGCCCAAATCAAACATTTGAGTGCACACTTACTGTTTTTATTTTTACACTTTACGGTGTCAAGCAAAAGAACATTGGATTTCCTTTCATATGGAATATAAGCCACATTGTGACACCATGATCGTTTTTTGTTTTTATTATAATAATTATTATCATAAAGACAGGGGCAGATACTGAAAAGGGTTGGCTGGTGGTGACATGTGGGGGTGGCAGATTTTGACAAAAATAGAGAAAATAACATGATTATAGATGAAAAGCGTGTTTTAAGCTTAATGGCCAACATCGGCAATCTCCTGGAATATTCCCCTAAGTTTATCACAATCTTTATTTTATACAGTAATATACTACAAAATACAGAATGAGCCCACTCTATATCACCAGCACCTTGTACATGCACGTGGTATGTATGGGAGGGGGTCCCCTCCCATGCAATGAGAAACAATTAAATCTGAGATTGAAAATAGTGATATTTCCTTGACTTTCTTATAGTTTTTTTTTCGTATATATATTCCGATCTTACACTGAACTAAACAAATATCCTCTATGTATCAATGAAAATAAAACTGATATTTCATTTTTTTGAAACAGGGTTAACATCAATTTGATATTTTTCACTGTTTTTAATTTAAGCACGTAAAGTTATTTCATTGATATACAGCGTGCACAGTACTGGAAACCAACGTAATAACGTGACATCGTAAATGACGACACGTTGTATTATAATTTGGTGCGGTTTTTATTTAGTATTATGTTAAAATATCTTTTTAATCGTTTTTTTTTTCCATATAATAAAAAGAAAATGTGTTTAGTTAAGTGTAAGATCAAAATATATTTCATCACGTGAACACCAAAAGTTCATATTTCATACTTGGCTGCGCACTAGAAAAATTATTATACTTAATATAAAAAAGAATAGAAAAAGTTACGTGACACACTTTAAAAAAATCTGAAAGTAAAGACCATACTCATGAAATGTACAAAATCTGAGATAGGAACTGGAAAACCATGTTCATAACCTGAGATTTTCATAATCTTACGTCTCTAACTACTACGCTTCTCGGATTAAAGTATCTTTATCCACTTTTATTCTTCTAAAATGCAATAAAAATACAAAATGTAATAAATGAAGAACTTGAAAAATCCAATATATCATAATGGTACGACCGATTAATGTAAACGTTATCGCGTTCGACTTATACATCTGTTGACATTACCAGTTGGGTTTCTTATCAAAAGGCAATAAATTACTACCAAGTACATTAGTTTATCTGCGATATAAATTGCGGTCTTGTTCATTTGACAAGTTAGATAACATACATGTACTTCCCTTTTTGTTTTAACTTTAATAACGCTCACCTAGTATGTACCTAGCTATGTTTCTACATGTTTTGATATCTTAAGATATGGTTATAAACAAACATATATCTGTTATCAAACACTTTAAATTTAAATCGCATGGTTTGCCAAAGATACATTTTAAAGAGTACAATTTAGAATCGTCTTACATGTACGCAAATGGTGCAGTCTTTTTTCTACTTGCTCGATGCAAAATTGAGGAAGATGTACAGGGTTAACATACCTCATAACTATGAGAAAAGTTTAATGAATAATAATAAACTATTTGAGTTTTTGAAATGGTTTAATTTTTAAAAAAATGCCAAGAGTTTTGTTTACTATGCAGTACTTTAATAATGTTAAAGAATAATGATGTTGTGTCCGTGTATGATTTTGGTATGCATGTTTACTGTTTTATTTCATTCCGTAATTTTATACAATTCTAGCACTAACATGTATTCTATTAAACTGGATGGGAAAACGTTGTTATATAATCTGATTCTCAATCGTACTCTTTACAATCTTATTTGATGATCTGAAAACAGAAAAAAATCAATATGTTTTAAATATCTCGAAAAATGAAACTTGAAACTTGGATCTTAAAAGTTTTGTTTGATAGAAAAGTGAAATGTCAAAAGCAGTTTTTTCCTAACTGACTTTTCATTTACTTCCATTTCAATTATGCAAGATCTGACGTTTTGAACAAGAAATTACAAATTTATAGCATTTAAGAATCTTAATGTTGAAAACCCCAACATCATAGCTACTAGCAATTTTCTTGGACATGTGCCATCATAATGTACTGTAAGCATGATAAAACTTGCTCATCTAAAATAGAACGTTAGCTCTAAGTCTACACAGTTTCATTTAAATTGAAATATCAAAACCTTTGCAAAAACTGTTCTAATATTCATAAAAAGTAAAACATATTCTATATAATTTAAAAAAGATTGATACCTGTCGAAAAATAGTTATCAAACTTTCAGGTTCAAATTAGATTGTTTGTTCCTAAAATATAATATACTTCCTTATTTCGAAAGCGGGATAACCGCGGCTATTTAATTTTTCAACTTTGGGGGCAGTGATAATGCATCGGTCAGTTGTTAACCACAGACACACGAATAGCACACCCACCTACTGTATACTTAGTTGTTAGCTCTCAGCAGCTAGAAACAACCCTGTATAGTAAAGTCGCAATCACGTAAAGATTGCAGGATCAAAAACGTCAAGCACACATCTTTAGCAAAATTAAAGCATTTGAATGAACACTTACTTACTTTTATTATTTTACACTTTACGGTGTCACTCAAAAGAAAATTGAATTCCTTTCATATGGAATATTAGCCACATTTTGACACCATAGTCGTTTTCTGTTTGTTTTTATAATAAATGTTATGTATCATAAAGACAGGGGCAGATACTGAAAAGGGTTTGCTGTGGGTTGACATGTAGGGGTGGTAGATTTTGACAAAAACAGAGAAAATAACAAAAACATTATAGATAGAAAGTGTGTTCTTTAAATTTGGGCCATCATCGGTAATCTCCTGGAATATATCCCTAAGTTTATCACAATCTATATTCTATACATTAATATACTACAAAATACAGAATCAGCCCACTCTATTTCACCAGCACCTTGTACCTACAACGGGTATGTATGGGAGGGGTGTCCCCTCCCATGCAATGAGGAATTTTTTAAATCTGATACTGAAATAGTGATATTTCCTTGACTTTCTTATGCTTTTTATGGTAGCCTTTTGATAATTTAACAACTCTTTTAACATTTTGTTTATTAATAATTTACATCATAAAGTTGCATTATTATTATTTTTATTATTATTATTATAATAATTATTATTATTATTCAATAAGGAATTTTTCAATATTTTAGATATAGGAAGAACATTACAATTTAAAAAATATTAAAGGCTTATAAATGCAACAGCCATGTAGAAAAGCTTATTAAAACAAGTTTTGTCTTTTTCGCCTTTTCCCAACAGTATTTCAGGCAAATAGGCGGGTATAATTTTCTAATCATCGTTCCTGGAGAGTTACACCAATACTAGACTACCTTCCACCGCGCTAAACTACCAAAGCATCTCACGGGGATCGAACCCACACCAGGGAAGTAACTGGATTAGAAGCAAATGAAAACAAACAAGTCATTTCATCTTACAATTAAGCTATACAAATGTGCTTAAAATGTCTCAGGAGTAGTATATGCGCCGGTTCTACCCCTAGCACTGCGCATGCGTGTCTTCCATCTTGGATAAGAGTAACTCCCGCTCGATAGAACTTCGAAAAACATTCCATTTGATACCCAAATTGACTATGATATGACCATTTGTAAGGAAGAAAAAGAAAATGTTCTGCATTAATTATTTGAGTTTTTTTACACGTTAAGGGTATATATTGTTGGTATCAGCATCTCAATTTTACGCGATTTTTGGTAGGGTGACAATCAGGACCTAGAAAATGATGAACCTGGACACTCATTGCAACAATTAATGTTATATACCAAAATGTTCATTAAAGTCTGTAGTATATGAAACCACCGGTATAAATTGGCAAAAATGATGGCGATCAAAGAAATCCAAGATGGTCGCCAAGATGGCCGCCATCATGGAAAAATTTCAAGAAATATTCTTTAAGCTATACTTTTATTGTAAATTTTGAAATTTAACAAATGGTATCAACCCTTTACATCATTTTAAGGGAGCTTGCATGATTCAAAACTTATTTTGCTAGTTTTCTGAATCAAGGCAGTGTCAAATTTAAGGATAAAGTGAAAAATAATAGAAGATACAGTTCAAAAATGTATAAATTAACACCAATTTCATTTAATATTTTAATGAAAAGAGATGCTTTACTATGACTTTTTTATATTCGTTTTGAATGAATCTTTATCTTATTTCAAAACCTATAAAAAAACATTATGAAAGTTCAAACATGTACATGCATAAAAGAGTGTAGAAACAAGCAGTAACATTATTTGTTAACTAAGTTCTTTTACGTGTATGTTGTACATAAACATGTTTATATAAATGTAAAATTCAGCAAAACCAAAACAAAAATCAGTGGTTCAATATGATAAAATTTAAGGGGTTTTCAATGTTATTCTCTACAGTAACTTTCTATACTTCTATGACACAGTGATTTAAAGAAGATATTGTAATTATTGTCAAACCACAGTCATTGTAACACTTAGCGTTTTTTTTAAATTTCACTATGGACAACCATCATCACGATTATCATTTGTCTCAACATTTGCCAACGATGGCAAATGGATTTGCCCTAGTAAAACCCCTTTGGAAGAACAGGCCATTATGGTACACGGCTATTCATTGCCCAAACAAACACGATCATCACTGAAAAGGTTAGAACAAGTATATACATGGTCACTCAAAAGTTCAGGTACGACTGAAGGTTGTGTCATAAGCTGTGGACTATATCCAAAGTTGATGAAGTGGAGGAATTATTGTTTTCAAAGATGAACGCCATACGAATAACTGAAGTATACAGTAAATAAAGAACAAAGCTATCATTTGTTGGAGGTCATTTCCTTGATATCCAGTTTTTGCAAAGAACCCGGGATGATCAAAGAACATTGAGGGAGGTGCAATGATGTCTATACCAGAGACCAACACACTTAAATGCAGCAGTGTTAGCATTAATTGGAAGTACAAGATCTTTCCTTAGGTCAGTTAGATTTTTAAGATCATTAACAGCCTTACACATTATCTGAAAAGCCTTCCTCTTTCCTATGCTACGGAATGATGAACATGTATCACAACCTTTAAGATAATACACAGAAAGTATGATACTTCACTGCTGTGAAGGCAGGACACTGAAATTTTTACTGTATGTACTGGCATATTTCTTGTCAGGTCTCTGTGCATACCTTTTCTACCAGTTGTTCATCTAATCCTCCTGCTGTATAATTAGTGGTTTTTTCATCAGGACAAGAAACTCATGACAGTTTTCAGCGAGATATCTAGTAAAGAACTTTGTAGGTGCTTTTTTGTCCCCCGCCTTTTCGTGTCCGGTCCATAACTTTGTCATTTATCAAAGGAATTTGAAATAGTTACGAGTATGCACAAATGATTTTTATAATAAGACGATGTGTCATGTGAAACAACCAGACCCCTACCTCTAGGGTCAATGTCACCCTTACTCATTCAAGGTCAACATTGTCTTTTTGAAGGTATATGTCGTGCCCGGTCCATAACTTTCTTATGTTTGAAGCGATTTTGTAAATACTTGCCACAATTATTCACAATAATGAGACGATGTGTTATGCGCAAAAACCACCAACCTCCAAGGTCATTATTAGGTCAAGGTCACACTTAGAGGTAAAAAATTAAGAGAGTCTGTTATATGGTATATTTTGTGTCCCGTCCATAACTTCTTCATTGATCAAGGGATTTTAAAAACATTTTGCTCTAATAGTCACAATGATAAGATGATAAGATGATCTGTCATGCGTAACACCTGTGTCAGGCGCGAAACATGGGTCCCTACCTCCCAGGTCACACTTAGAGGTCAAAGATTAACATGGTCTGTTATAGGGTATATTTTGGGTCCGATCTATAACTTCTTCATAGTTCAAGGGATTTTGAAAATACTTGGCACAAATAGTGATAATAATAAGACAATATGTCATACTTAACATCTGCATCCCTACCTCCAAGGTCAAGGTCACACTTAGAGGTCAAAGCTTAGTCCTGAGATCCATACCTCAATATTTTTAAATAGCACAATTTTATGCTTCATATAAAACTTCCCTGAGGCGGGAAAACTTAAGCTGTTTTGAAAAAAAATCATATTATAATAGACGGTGAAATATGATTTTCTTTTTCAGAACAGCTCTAATTACGTTTTGTTGATACATGTGACAAGAATATGCGCTGGGATTGACAACTATACAATTCTTTTCAATTTTAACGCATTTTGAGCTCAACACTCAAAGTCTCTGTGCAACAAAACTGTCTCACACTAAAACTAACAATATTTGTTTTTTAGACAATTTAGTAGGTTCCTTTCTACTTTTAATGGAAGTTCAACACCACTTGCAATGTTTAAAAGTTGAGAAGGTGGATAAAGATAAAGAAAATGGATCGATAAAGGTGTCACTTTCGAATACACTCAACATCTTTTTGACTTTGTATGGAAAGGTGAATCTGTGTGATGTTTGTTTGAGCAAGAATTATTGTCAGACGTGTAAGCCATGGCATACTTAGCAATTAATGGCCTTGCAAGAAACCAGTGAGAGAGCGCAAAGTCATTATGGGTTAGACCTATAATGCCTCAAGAGGATTCCAGTGCTTTATTTTCTTCAAGGATATACTCAAACTAAACATAATAAAAACATCCAGTACTTAGTTTAGCAACAAACTTGCCATCTTAACTCAATTGTAAATCTGTAATTCTCTAACAGCAAATAGGCCTGAATCTTGAATATATCTTTCTAATGGAAGAAAACAAGAAGGGCAAAAGTATTGATGTTGCATACTGATTTGCTAGCCATAACCCATGCATTGAAGATGCCAAATAATGTTAAATTGGTAAGGAAACCTTTGATCAGTAATCTAAGACAGTGATTAAACTACTCCTTACATAAACAATTTATTCAGAACATGATAAAAATTATTATTTCCCAAATTTAACATATTAAAGACTATATAATACGTTTAGTGTACCCATGATTAGCCTATACTCCATTTAATTGGGGTGGGGGGAGGCACAGGTACACATGCAATAAAACTGCTAAAATATAGAAAAGAGGTCAAGATAGAAAAGAGTTGATAAACTTTACATTTCTTTTCATAAATAATGCATTCTAAAATGATCCAAAAGAATTCATATCTTTGGAAATTAAATAAACTTTTCTTTATTTAACTGAAAAAAATATTTGCCTTGAAAATACCAACGTGCGTTTTTCATATTCTATCATGTTCCACGAAAGAAAAACCAACGTTAAATGTCGATTATAACAATGAATATCAAAGGTGAGCTTCAATTCATATCCAAAATTTTTCAATTGGTAGGATAACATGAAATTCCTGCAGAAATTTTTATTGTTAACCCACTGCTTAAAGCAAACTTTCTTGCGAAACTTCTTTTTTATCAACAAATTTTTATAAGTAAATACAAATCATGCATGTAAATTTGTTTTAAATGATATGTTTAACTTCGTACATTCACTACAGTGACTTGAATATGTGATAAATATTAAAAATGTATCCGATAATATGCAAAATTTTAGCCATGTAAAGTTAGGAGTGAAGTTCAGTATCAAAAGCGGCCATCTTGGCGGCCATCTTTGATTTCTCTGAATGCCATCATTTATGCCAATTTATGCCGGTGGTTTCATAAACTGCAAACTTTTACGAACATTTTGGTATATAACATTGCTTGTTGCAATGACTGTCCCACCTACCCTATTTTTTATCAGACTTTTCAGGTCATAGTCACTCTACCATTACTTTTACTCAATAAATTTGTGCATGACTGTATATGAAAATAGTAAATATTTCACTTCCAGTCACAAAAATGTTTATCCCTCGATGTCCAACTCATAAATGAAATGAAACTCACGATTTTTTTCCACGAGTCACTGAGCTATTTTTAGTCGAAACATTTCACCATTCATGAGCTATTTCATCAGCCCACACGCAGGTGTTAGCAAAGGAGGGTTAACCCCTTCCCGCACCTTCTGACAAATATAGCCGTCGGAAGTAACTCTTAACCAAGATGGCCGCCACGCATGCGCAGTGCACGGGGTAAAACCGGCGCGTATACTACTCTCGGGAATTTTAAAGGAATTTATCATAATAAACAAGGTTACTTGAATTCTGGCATGTTAACAGTATGAAGATACTTGGAAAGTAAAAGAAATAGCCAAGTTTGTAGTAATACCAGTTATTCTGCCGAAATTCCTTTTACATTATCTTAAAAAAAACTTGCCACTTTTTTTATTCCTTAAAATAACACTTTTCAATGAATTTTACAAAGGGCTTTGGCAAAGAAAATTAAGAAAAATACAAACAGTAAATGTAATGCGTAAATCACAGTTTGCTTCTACATGTACTGTTATTTTATAAATTAATCAAGGTAATCAAATATGCCACTTTAACCTTCAAGTAATCCAATCATGTTTTCTTCTAATGATCTCCAACAAACCAATTTTATAAGCGAGTCCTAGACCAAAAACGAATGATAATAATAATCTACTTTTGTAATCGAACACAACAAATTTTCAGATGAACTGTTATAAATTTAGTGCTCCAAGCACTTAAAACACAACACATTTTCATTATGATCAATATTTGTGTTATTCGAAACATTTTGTATCAATAATATATATTGACAGGACATGACACGAAGAGACGGACGCAATGGAGAACGAACGAATGAACACAAGTTAGCAAGAGCAGTAAAATTTTAAGATCATTTCTAGAGGCCATTTAGGTGAGCTTTCCCTGTATCGATATGCTTGCATCGTTTGGCGCTTTTTCGTTAATGAAGACTGGAGCTTCTTCGTTAATGTAGTTTATTCGTTTATTTAAGTCTCTTTCTCACATTTACAAATACAGCTAGTACATAAAATTCATATACATTTAAAAAACATGTAAGACCGATCAATTGAGATTTATAAGAGACATATGTAACCATTATCACATATTATTTGGCTACTTACGTATAAATCAGATAAAAAACTAGAATACTCTTGTTAATTTTATTTTTTTAAAGAAGTAAAAGAAAAAGTATGTATGTATGAAGCACTCCCTTTAAGCACTGAAAAGTTAACAGGTTAACATTTTATTAAAAAACACCTGGTATTAGAGTAACCAACAATTTCAAAAAAACAAAAACAATTTCAATCAGAAACGAAGAACATACACGGTTATAAAAGTACAGGAAAGAAATAAACTGTTTGACTGATGAATATAAAAAAATGGCATGCACATAATTGGCTTATTAAGTGTCTTAATTCATAATATTATCAAATCTTTAAAATTATTAAGTAATTAAAGTTGATATCAGTCAATTATCATTTACATTTTATTACATGCTTTTCGGTGGTTTATAGAAATATATCAGTAAAATATAAAACTGATATTACACTGTTTAAAACAGTGAAATTATCAATATGATAATTTTCAATGTTTTGTATTTTAAGCCCGTTACGTTGTTTCAGTGAAATACCAGTGTACATAGTACTGGAAACCAACTAAATGACGTGACATCGTAAATGACGTCACGTTGTATAAGTAATTTTCTTTTTATACGTTTCTTTGCATTAGAGAACCCAACTTATGGTCTTACTTTTCAATATAATCGCCTTTTACATCAATGCAATTTGCCCCCTGTGCTCCAACTTGTTTAACCCTTCAACATAGAATTCTCTAATTTGGTCGTCAAAGAACTCATTGACCGCTTCCATGACACCTTCATTGCTTCCAAAACGTCTACCACGAAGCTTTTTTTCAGTTTCGTAAACAGGTAGAAGTCAGAGTGGGCCAAGTCAGGAGAATACAGAGGATGGGGAAGAATTTCAAAGCCGCAGTCAGTTGCAGCAGCCATCGCAACTTGTGATGTGTGAGCTGGCGCATTGTCGTGCAGCAGAACGCTTTGAGTCAGTTTGTCCCTCCTTTTACGCACAATGTTTTGACGCAGACGTTTCAATTTGCCTGCATAGTACGTATCGTTTATGGTACGACCTTGCTCAAGACAGTCAATCATGATTATCCCCTGACTATCACAAAGAATTAAAGCCATCATCTTCCCTGCTGGTGGCGCCCACTTGAATTTTTTCGGAAGGGGTGAGCCAGGGTGCTTCCACTGCATAATCTGTATTTTTGGATTCTGGATCGAAATGATGAACCAATGTTTCATCCCGATCCTGTAGATAAAATCAGGTTCATCCTCGTAACGAGACAAAAGATATCTTGAAATGTCAAGCCTGATCCGTTTCTGGTCGTCAGTTAACTGTCTGGGGACCCATCTAGCAGAAACCTTTGACATGCCATAAACATCTGTCAGAATTGCCTGAACTGAACCAAAGCTTATTCCCACTTTCCTAGCAATGGTTCGTAGGTCAAGCCTTCTATCGTACATGACAAGATCGTGCACAGCTACGGCAGTTTCATCGTTCGTGGCCTCTTTTGACCGCCCATGCCGCTCTTCATCTCCAATGCTCTCCCTGTCCCTCTTAAATTCAGCAGCCCATTTATAAAGTGCTAAAAGGAAGGGGCTCCTTCCCAAGTGTATCCATGAAGTCTTCATAGATTACCTTGAAGGCGATTTCTTTCTTACAGAGGTACTTATAATGATTTCGGATCTGATTCCAACTTTCTCCATTTGGTCTAAATGATACACTCCTCTGATCAAAGTGTTTTTTATGTTTACTTATTTGTTAAACCCGGGTTTTAATTGGTAAGTAATCTTCAATAAAGATATCGGTATCGGACGTTTCGTGTGACAACTAATTTTTTTGGGGCCAAATTTTTTGAATCTTGACCCTCGGTAAACAAAACGTTTAATCTGTAATTTTATATGAAATTTTAAGCTAAAATGGCATGGTTTGCCAAAGATACATTGTATAGAGAACGATATAGAATAAAATTATATTATATGGGTGTAGCATACCCTTTAATGTTTGTACCTTTTGTTAATTAATTGCATCATTTTTCTTCTTACTTTACGTAAATATGATAGGAAATTCCGTCAAGTTTGTAGTGCAAAAAGCCAGTCATATTCGTGTCTGAGAGACATTGAAGTTTTATAGAAAAAAAAATGAAATAAAAAGTCCCAAACAAAAATTATAACAGACACAATCAAACCGATTCTGCAATTTTCAAGTAAATTTGTTGTGATTAATGCTTCCGAGGGATCACCCTTTAACCAGAATTTTTACAAGAAACAAGAGTTAAATGTTTCGATATTAATAATTGAACGCCAAGTAATATTATATTTATTGTTACCTAATTCGACAAAAAGAATAGGTAAATAAAAAAATGTTTTGAAAACGAAACAAACAGATTTTAGAGATTATTTTTTTTATTCGTTTTACTTGCTGATCTGAAAAACAACATAACTAAAATCAAAGCACAGAAGGCGCTGAATTTGTTTGGGTCTCAGAATGTCAGAAAGGTGAAGGGTGTGAGATTATAAACCTATTTGTTTTTGTATAGTGCCACCAATGCTTTCCAGCGTTTTAATTGTAATAAATTGGCTATAAGACTAATTGCAACACTGATTTTCAATCCAATGTTTATTTGACTTTAACAATTTGAAAAAAAAATGAGTTGCCTTAACTGGGGTTTGAACTCCAGACCTCTCGCTTCCTAAGCGAGCGCGCAAACCCCTCGGCCACGGTGAATATACATGTTAATGGCAAAACCATATTATTCTAAATTAGGGTTTGTAACGACGCTAACTGTTGTTTAACACAGATGTAAATAATCATGGAGCTTACTTTAAGCATGTATATCTATAAAGAATAAAACAATATTAGAAATCTTCGACCATTCGGGAATTATTTTGCTTGAAAATTAATGCGCCTGTCATTTGACCATCTGAACGCAGTAGTCTCCTCTGAATTTTTCGGCATTAGTGTACAAATAAAGGGAAGTAACCGCTTCAAACAAGCGGACTACTTTCGACAATTGCAATTAACAGCATTAGAGTCTGAAATTTTGCTACCATTACTTGTTTGGTCTGACGACAAAAACAAATAAAAATGTCAAATGGTCGATTTAATATAACTATGCTTATTTTTATCCCGAATATAAGACTTAACCCATAATCTGCTATATTTCTATAATGGATCTGTCTAGCCTTGAATTTGAAACAGTCCATTCAAAAATCATGGGATTTCAAAATCAAAATACAAAAATTGAGCTTCCAACAGTATAGAGCCTGGTCAGACTGCATGAATGTGCAGGCTGACCTGGCTCTATAGTGGTGGCAAAGGTTTATCATTTTTGGGTCCAGCAGGTTAAGGGTTAAAACTTAAGTTTTCAAAGTTGTATTTTATGTAGTGTTATGTCAAGTGGCGTCTGTCTTAATTCACTCAAAGCTGTGTTCTTACTTTGCCCTTATTAATCAAGATTAAACTTGCTTATTTAAAACGAATAGTACAATTTCATGTAATCGAACTATTAAAAACTGTCAAAATGAACGATATGGTTCTATTTATAAAAGAAATCACATGTAAAAACGTATTTCATACAAGTAAAAATAAAAGATTGTTACCTTCAAATCGTCGAATTCAATCTGAATCTTCAAATTTGCATCGATTATTCCTAAAATAGTAGATTTAACAAACAAGCCACAAACACGTAATTCAGTACTTATTTATTGCATACAATTCGGCTATATGCCTTCATCAAACATTATTTTAAATATATATAAAAATAGAATATACTCCCTTAATATACAAGCCGGACAACTGATACAATTGTACATATGCGAGTTATAATATAATGCCTCAATCATTTTTAACCACTACCAACACGACGCGAGGAAAAAGAATGGCTGACACACCGCATGGTTAAAAATTTGCCCAACCGGAACAGCCTAGTATGATTAAAACAAAATAGTTATTACCACGCCATGAGTTTTGGAAATATAAAACCAATACTTTGATGTTTAGTATTAAATAGAAAAAAGAGGAATCCCTAAAGAATAGTAAAATCGAATATGTTGCAGGCATGGTTTAAGTCATACCTTTTTATGTAGTTTATATAATATATTTCAAACTTTTGCCGTTACATTGAATCTTTATTTTAGATATTGTTTATTTTCTTAAGAATAATTTGCGAGTATATCAAGTGAATGCTCAGAGTAACGTAGAGGCAATCAGGCGAGTTAAGGCATCTGACAGATCTATAAGAGATGCAGGAAACTCAACAAAATGGAAGACAATAGTTTACTTGAAGTTTGATGTCAGAATGACCAAACAAAAGCCTTAAGAACAATTTGTCTCCGATGTAAGCTACGTGCAAGTAGGTAAATATCTCCACATAATACATGGAATTATCAAATTTCTAGTTTTTTTTATAACAGTTAATACACATTCTACTAATTCACTGTATATTATACGACAATATTTGTTCTTTGATAAGACTTAATTGATAAACTAAACATGCATCAGAGTAACAGAAACCAAGAGTCACAAATATATTTCTAAGAAAGTCTTACTTAATGCTTTCCCGCCAAAAAATCTATCATCTGTCGATATCGTAATAAATCGGTCATTTCCGGAACGTTATTTTTCACACTCTTCGGTATTCAATGTTTTTACAGTTTATATCCAGAATTTAGTACATAGCGATTTATAAAAGGATGAGTGATTGTAAATAATTTAATGCCCAATATTTCGAAAAAATAACGTTCCGGATATAACCGAATTGCTACGATATACGACGATGTTTTATTTGTTTGGCAGGAAACCATTACAGACTCCTTAATTGTAGAACTAAACCATGTGTTCCTCGGGCGATGCATTTAACAAGAAGAAATAAGTGGGGGTATATTGCTTTGCATTTTGTCTGTCGGTCGGTCGTAGACCAAGTGGTTTCCGATCAATAACTAAAGAACGCTTAGGCTTAGAAACTTAAAACTTGGTATGAGGATTCTTCATCCCTTATTGTTTTTTGGGTTAATATCACATTGACCTTGTAGGTAAAAGCGGTTTCCGATCAATGACATGACAACCCATGGGCCCTTGGCAGATGCATTTGTCTTTGCCAGGAGATAACCCTTATTGATTTTTGGGTCAGAGGGTCAAAGGTTAAGGTCACATTGACCTTGTATGTCAAAACGGTTTCCTATCAATAACTGGACAACCCATGAATCATTGACCTTCAAACTTCACAGATGCATTGTTTTTGGTCAGAAGATGAGTCATGACCTCAATGGATTTTTGGGGTCAAGAGATCAGAGATCAAGATCACATTGACCTTATAGGTAAAAACGCTTTCTGATGAATATCTCTCAACAACTCATGGGTCCCCTTACCTTCAAACTTCACAGGTGCATTGGTCTTGGCCAGTAGATAACTCTTATTGATTTAAGTGTCAAAGGTCAAAGTCGCATTAACCTTGTACGTAAAAACGGTTTCCGACCAAAAAAATCAAACAACTCAAATCGTCATAGTTGATATTTTCTATTAAACTAACAAGAGGGCCATAATGGCCCTGAAATCGCTCACCTGAATATAAAAACTCTCCATGAACAAGAATAATTTTGACAGGGCTTTTATTTGAACAAACTTGGTAAATACCAATAAGAAAATGTTTCATGCTAAATATGTAAGCTCTATCTCTTTGGGTATTTCAAAGATTTTACTTTATACATATAAGAAAAAAAAACAAAGACTCCCACATGTCCCAGTGGCGTGGCCAATTTTAACTCCAGGGCTTATATTTGAACAAACTTTGTAGACACTCACTAGAAGATGTTTTACGCTTAATATCTAAGGTCTAGCTCTTTGGTGTTTTTTTTTTACTATATAAAGAAATTTTTACTATATACATAAATTAATGACACTCAGGGATGGACCAATTTTGACCCCAGCACTTTTATGTTCTTAACAAACTTAATAGACACTCACAAAAGAAGTTTCATGTCAAATATCAAAGCTCAAGCTTTTGTGCTTTTCAAAGAAGATATTTTTTGTATTAACTATGTACATAAAAGAAAAACCAATGACTCCCGGGGCGGGGCTTATTTTGACCCAGTGCTTTTATTTAAACAAATTTGGTAGACATTCATTATAAGATCTTTAATGCAAATATCTAAGCTTTAGCTCTTTCGGTTTTTTAAAACAAGATTAAAAAAAAAAATTACTATATTTATGTATAAGGAAAAGCAATCAACCACAGGGCGAGGCCAATTTGATCTAATGGCTTTTATCTAGACACCCACTAAAAGATGTTTCCTGTTTAATATCTAAGCTCTAGCTCTTTGGGCTTCACAAGAGATTTTTTTAAATTTTTACTACACGTATATACATCTAAGAAAAATGGTTCCCAGGCGGGGCCAATTTTGACCCCAGGGCTTTATTTGAACAAACTTAGCAGACACTCACTAGAAATTGTGTCATGCCAAATATCTAAGCTCTAGCTCTCTTGAGTATTTTTTAAAAGAAGATTTTTTAGTATTTGTTTTGGTTGCCAGGGCAACCGGAGTTCTGAATGGAATTAAATTCTTAGAACAATTTTCAAAGGTAACCACCAGAGGAACATTCCGATGAAGTTTGGATGAAATTGGATTAATGTTTTTTTAGGAGATGTCGTTTATAGTAAATGTTAACGGACAACGGTTGTGCTCAAAGTTTGGTACTTAGTTTGTTCTTTCTATTGTTTTTAGTCATGCAAGAGAAAAAGTAGCCACATAAGAGCTTACTGAACATTGCTGAATGAATAGCATTGTTACCTATTGATCCCATTGCCACCTAAGTATCAATATTTTGTACGAACGGACGCAAGACGAAAAGCGCTCGCAAAAGCTCACCCTGTCACTTTGTGACAAACAAGTAAAAAATGCTTTTGGTATACACATTATAGATGGGAAGCATATATGTTTTACAAATATATCTTGTTGTTCAAATGGCGGGGAAGTTAGAATTGCTGACTGGTCGACTTTATCCGTCAATCTTCCAATAAACTCTGATTAACAATAATTGGCGAGGCGGAACAGCACATTTCTGTGCACGGTTCACTCGCTTGGTGATGATGCAAAGTTTACTGTACATGGAATAGTAAAAAAAGTCATTAATTTAAAGGATTAAATGGAATGAACCACTGTTCTAAGTATTAAATGTAACGTAAATGATATATTTTTACCGCTTTGTTCACCTAGATGATTTGTCGTTTAAGTATTTTGAAGCGAAGCATACGCATAACTATTTTGTAGACTGTTTCTTATGATTTTAGGCTTTTAATGCAATTCATTAGCTTCATATTTGATAGCAAAAATGGATGCCTCCAGCAATCATTCTCAACACTGTGGATAATATTCATAACCGTTTTACCCCGGTCTCATGTAACAAATTGGAATGTTTCCCTTTTAAACTGTGAAGTACTTGTAGTCATTATTGTCTTGTAAGAAGAAAGTTAAATTTTCTAAAAAATGCATAAGGTGGGTAATATAATACATGTTATCCGAACTCGGCAAATGTGATTTTTTTTTACATCTAACCTAAACGGTTGTGCCCAGGGTCTTTCAAATAGAATTTGAAAGACCCTGCTCATAATAACAAGGTAGAAAACGACACAGAATCAGCTTTTCAAGTTTAATGTTACATGATATTGAGGATACCACTGACATGGAACATAGCATAGCTCATAATCAAATAATACATTATCAACGCTTTGAAGTCACAGTATGACCTTTACAGTGTTGATATGCCATTAAACCAAACAAGGCAAATCAAAGAAACGAACTTATTGGAGGAGAACTATTCCAAAGTATAGTTGAAAGCTGTTGATGTAGAACAATAGCTATCTGTAAGACAGCCCGCTTCACTATTCTCAGTGCTTAACAGTAAAAAAATATGGCATAACTCATGTCATAATGTCATAAAGGTAACTCAGGTGTTATTGGGCCATTGCCCATCATATTACATTCTCACAGAGAACAAGTGTGTTTTCATCCCATGCCTCAGAAGTTTTGGAGCTTACACAAAAATACAACCCAAGTGTGATGATGATGATCCCTGGTTGAGTACAATAGCTCGCTCTTTTCATTGAATTGACAAAGTTATAAACAAATTTTGCTCACTTGGTTAAAGAGTAAAGAGATTTTTTACAGTTATGAGTTCTGATTGAAAAGAACAGCATTTCATTTCAAGAGGTTTATTCTGAATTGTATGAAATTATAATCAAACTTTTTAAGATAAACACAGTTCAAAACCATGTAATATCAAACTTGATTTATTTCAGAAGTATGGAAGGTAATAAAACATAATGTTTAATAATTACCAATAAAAAGTAGTGTTAAAGAGCCACAGCTATTTTAACAGAAATGTTAACAACTCTTGATCAAACAGATCCTTACTATATAAAATTTCTTAAAAGTTTGCACACTAATAAGCATAAATGTTAGACACAAGACTAAAGGAGGTGAAAGTTGCCAGTATAATTTGATATTCAGTAAAAAAAAAGAATACAAAGACAACAAAATATCGTATTTTCAGTACAAAATATTCTTCCTTTTCCAAACCTTTTACATAATAAGATTTCAAAAACAAGATATTTCAGTAGATTTCAACACAGCTAATTTTATCCTAATTATATTCATATCTTTCGTATTTGTTTGAAAATGTCACTCGATAAAAAAAAAATCATATAGAGAATGAACAGCCATTTTAAATCAAAGATTGATTATATCCATTGCACATTTACAGTGTTTATTAGCAGGCTGTTATATTAACTTAGTGAAGACAATTCTTTTCTTATTTCTTCCACTAAGTCATCTCTTGATACTTTCCTCTGAAAAAAACAAAAAATATATAATATTCAGTTTCAAAATTAATGACTAATGGATAAATGTGACATGTTATCGTTTTTGCTAGATTTGCTTCAAGATATAACCAATGTTCTTATCATATGCTGCTGGGACTTTTAAGTTTTGTCCAGAGATATATGTATCATATTTTTGTTGACTTCTATAATACTGTGAACTCACTTAATTTAGTGGGAATGAATTTTTGTGGTTTTATCACAAAGAACATTTTTACAGGTTCTTAAATTTGTGAATTGTTTATTTTTTTAAAGATAAAATGTAAATAATGTGATACAAAACAATCTTACAGCAGATGAAATGAAATTCTTTGGATCTTAAATTGGTAGATTTGCCTATCCACGTTAACCGAGAAAATTAGTTCCCCATGAATAACAATAATTTTGCAGTACCAAAGACACTCATTTAGAATCATATAGCTGCTTTTCAGCTGCACAGATTGAGGCAGGTACTATGGTGCCCCCTTAAAATTATTTCACAAAGCGATGACCCTGGTAGAATAACCAGCAAAGCTGTGAGCTAACAAATATCTTAATCACATAGAAATCCACATACATTGCATGATGCTCTATCCCTAGGACATGTGGCTGTCATGTCTAATGATGGCTTAAGACATCACAAAGACATTAAAGTACAAAATTCTGTACAAAAGTTTAAATTGTGAAAAAAGATAGTTGATTGCAAATTCTTAAAATTCCCTTTAATATATCTTTACTTTAAGCCATTTCAAATTACATGTAGCTCCAAATTCAAGGTCTATTATACAAAAGATTAAGAATTCATTTTTTGCAAGCTAATAATATATTACTGTATATTTTTTATGCCTCTTGTGACTGAGGGGTTGTCTTTAGTGGTTGAAGCATAAGAATTGCAGCCATCGTTTATTCCTTCATGATCATAAAAGGCCCCTAAGTGGGTTCGAATAATCTCTTAGCTCCAGCAGGCAAGGTTAGCCAAAATAATTTTTCCGGTTTTGGTGCTATTTGAAATCTATACTGTGTTGGTGTGCCGTAAAACCAAATAAACAAATATTTTTCCTATACAGAATAATACATACATATCTAATAATAATTGTCAATTAATTTATTCTGAAATACACATCAGTTATAAGCATGAAAGACAAGAAATATCGAACAACACATATGCCCCTCTTTCCAGCCGTTGACTCACAAAATTGGTAATATTGTTATAAAAACTTGCCATAAATGGGTACATGGAAGTGTTCAATTTTGGAAAAAAGAAAATTAATGAAAACTTTGTAATATATAGTAACCAAGATAATGAGACATTTTAGGTCCCTGTGACCTTGACCTTTGAACTAGTGACCCAAATCCATTAGGGGTCACCTAATTGTTATGATCAATCAATATAAGAAATATGAGAACTTTGTTTTAAATACCTTTGAAGATAATGAGCAGAAACCATACTATTCAAAAACCCTGTGACCTTGACCTTTGACCTAGTGACTCAAAAATCAATAGTGGTCACTATATGACTGAAATACTGTTGGGCAAAGGCGTAAAATGAAACAAACAAACAAACAAACTTACTAGATATGACCAATCAGTATGTGAAATATTAAGATTTTGTGATAAATAGATTTCAAGATAATAAGAGCAAAAACCATTCTGACATTTAAGGCCCCTGTAACCTTGACCTTTGACCTAGTAACCCCAAAATCAATAGCAAGCATCTACTAGTTACGACCAATCAAAATGTGAAATATTAAGACTATGTGATGAATACTTTTCAAGATAATCAGCAGAAACCATTTTGACATTTAAGGCCCTTGTGACCTTGAACTTTGACTAAGTGACCCTAAAATTAATAGGGGTCATCTTCTAGTTATGATCAATCACTTAGTGAAATATGAAGACACTGTGATAAATAGTGTTCAAGATAATCAGGGGAAACCATGTGGTCTACCTACAGATAGACCGACAGACAGACCGACATTAGCAAAACAACATACCCCCTTTTCTTCCAAGGGAGGCATAAAAATATATCTTACATCTGTAGTTTGCATGAAAGAAAATATATCTTAACAATTTGGCAACTTAATTTTTAGTACATTACTATGGTAACTGATTATATTTACCTCTGCTCTTGTTACTGTATTTTTCATGGTAACACAATTACTTTCTATCTCTGACTGACCTAATATGATGGCTATTGGTATTCCATTAGTTTCACAGTACTGAAACTGGTCCAGTGCTTTAGGATTCTTCTTGTAAGACTGCTCTGTCTGTAAAATATCAATATTGCCAAACAGTTAACAGTGCTACAAATTCCAAATGTCAAACTTAAGTTAAAGGGGGGTAACTGCTGTACAAACTGAAACACTGTCAAGTACATAAATTGTCTAGTGCACTAGATGTGAACTTCAAAGAGCACTTGAGGTGCTCATTGAACTGCACACCAAGTGCACTATGTGTAACTGTTTTGTGTGAATTCAACTGTAGCTACAATAAAGTGCTTGCCTTCATACTTGACAATATAGAGTCAGGTTAGTCTGCACTTCAATACAGTGAGACTGTTTACTATAGAGTAGGATACTCAGTTTTAGTACTTTGATGATAAAAACTCTTTCACATCAGCTTTAAATTCAAGGTCTATAATACAAACATACAACACAATACAAATTAAGCAATAACAACGCAAACAAAAGTTTAATATTCACTTATAATTTTTGAGTTTGAACACACAAGCAACATAATCTTGTGTTATTTCTTACAAATTCTACACAATTCTTTTATATCAACACATTTTAGGCTTTACCTTGATATTGAAATCCATGTTCTCTTAAAAAAAGTTCATTTCAGATAGCCATAACTTCTTCTGACAAAAAAATTAACCATGATATTTTACCTGTATATCAACATCTGTGCTCTTTAACAAAGACTTCAGTTATCCCCAATCATTAAGGTATGAAATATACCCCACTCCCTTACCTTGATATCAGACACCCCACTCCTTTACTTAATATCGTCTTCCCTACTTTCTTACCTTGATATCAGACTAATATTAATATTAATATCAACGCTCACCTAGACATCTTTCCCACTTCCTTACCTTGTTATCATACACCCCACTCCCTTACCATGATATCATCTTCCCCACTTCCTTACCTTGATATCATA
This sequence comes from Ruditapes philippinarum, assembly GCF_026571515.1. Lineage (NCBI taxonomy): Eukaryota > Metazoa > Mollusca > Bivalvia > Venerida > Veneridae > Ruditapes > Ruditapes philippinarum. The sequence continues at coordinate 205,609 of NW_026860628.1, read as the reverse complement.
CACCCCATTGCTTTACCATGATATGATCTTCCCCACTTCTTTATCAGTTATCTTGATATCAGACACCCCACTAATATTGATATCAGTATCCATGCTCACCTAGCTATCATTATACCCCATTTCTTTACCTTGATATCATCTTCCCGACTCCCTAACCTTGATTTCATCTTCCCCACTCCCTAACCTTGATATCATCTTTCCCACTTCCTTACCTTGATATCAGCATCCCAGAGTTCCTGGCAGAGTTTCAGTCTGTGTTCAACAAGGTGTTTCTGAGCAGAGACAACATAGACCTCTGTTTCTGTTGTACGGACCTTTGTATTATTTGCCTGTAATATACAAGACAATATTACACTATACATATTCTATCATACACAATCATTGTTCCTAGTTTGCCACAAAGACCAGTTCAATTATTAAGCATTTAATGTTTGTTACTCTGTGAATAAATAAAAATTGTCTCCAACTCATATCTTATATAATTGTAAGACTTCTTTTAAACAAGCAGGGAAAATAGTAGACAATTCATTTTATTCGAAGGTCACCTAAAAACAACTTTCTGTGATGAACAAGAATGTTTAAAATATTAACAATCTCCATGACAGATAAATACATGTAGTTCAAAATTACCTTTTAAACTAACCATATGCTTTATATTTTGTTTGGATTTAAGGAGCACCATCACAATTTAGATCATATGGTGCCGAAACAGGAAAGATGATTTTGGCTAACTTTGGATGTTAAAACTTAAGCACCTGGGGTCAAAACCACCTCACCTTCTGGGCCTAAAAGATGCATAGACTCCAGTAATTCAAGCCCATTAAATCAATTCTTAAAATGACGCAGGGATAAATATTGACTGTAATTCTGATGCCTCAACCTATAAAGATGACACCTCAACCACAAGGGGATTTATATTTTGTAACTACCAAATTTCACAATCTTATCTATTAACTTTAACACAGTGTTCAGAATCTGGAAAAGGGTATTCCCTCTAAAGTAATGAAAGAACAAGATTATTTGAAATTTCACTTGGTTCATAAATTCTTATAAAGTTGACAATTTTTCAATTAAATGATAAAATCATACCAAAGCTCTTTGTTCCATGATGGCAAATATCCTTTCAATTCCTATACTAACACCAACACATGGTACTTTCTTCCCTCTGGCATCAAACATGCCTACCAGACCATCGTATCTCCCTCCTCCAGCCACACTGCCTACACTGACACACTCTTCTTCCTTACCTTTTGATGCTTCCGGTTTGTGAGCATAACCTAGGAAATATATAAAAACCCTGTATTTGATAATAAGAATAAAGAGACCACATGATGAAAACCTGAAACAATTACACTGAAATTTACATAAAAAATGCATATTGTCACCTTAGTGCAATAATATAATATTTTTTTCTAAATTTAATAGCAGTTAATCAGTTATTGTACTAAGGGGCCGTATAAGTGTGAATCTTAAGTATTATCTTTATAAAAGGTACCGTAATATCATTTGTGCAAGCTAAGGTTTTTTTTAGAATTCTGGTATTTAACAAATTGAATATCTTATGACTTGCTTAGCACATAGCCAGTGATTTTTCTTACTTTATTGGCACAGATACTTGGGGTTTGGAGCTCAAAACGCCTTTAAAATCCAAATAAAATGCATATTTGTCAATCCCAGCACATGTACTGATCATATATATCAAAAAAACTTAATATAAGCCGTTTTGAAAAAAAATCATATTTCAACATCTATAATAATACACAAGATAAAAATGTTCGCCGGAAAAAATCCGCACCCCTACCGTCATAATCACCATGTATTTTATTCCATTTCCAATATTTTCACATAATCCTTTGGTCCATCGACACAGAAGATATAATTCTTCACGATGATGGTCAATTTTAAACTTCAACGGTAATATAAACAACGCAACAGCCGAAATAAACATCAATATTATCGCCTTTTTTTTTCAACGACAAAATCTTTCGATAAATTCAATGGACCAGACGGCTATGAACGAAGCTATCCGATTATGTGGTTCCCAAACTTAAAAGCGCTGCGCATTTTGCACACGGCAAAGCTGGGGCCACATAATCGGATAGCTTCGTTCATAGCCGTCTGGTCCATTGAATTTATCGAAAGATTTTGTCGTTGAAAAAAAAAGGCGATAATATTGATGTTTATTTCGGCTGTTGCGTTGTTTATATTACCGTTGAAGTTTAAAATTGACCATCATCGTGAAGAATTATATCTTCTGTGTCGATGGACCAAAGGATTATGTGAAAATATTGGAAATGGAATAAAATACATGGTGATTATGACGGTAGGGGTGCGGATTTTTTCCGGCGAACATTTTTATCTTGTGTATTATTATAGATGTTGAAATATGATTTTTTTTCAAAACGGCTTATATTAAGTTTTTTTGATATATATGATCAGTACATGTGCTGGGATTGACAAATATGCATTTTATTTGGATTTTAAAGGCGTTTTGAGCTCCAAACCCCAAGTATCTGTGTTTATTGGAAGAGGCCTTAGCCTCTTGATTTTGGGAATTATCGCTAAAATTGCTGATTTGGGAAGTAAAAAGGCTAGTTTAAGTTCAGATTTTTGGGAAAACTTCATTATTTTAAAGAAAATTAAAGAGGCCTTTTCTCGGAGTCTGTTATATAAGTAGGAAAATCACTGATAGCATATCTTCATCATACCACAACATAGGAAAGAGAGAAAATATCAGAGACAATGACTTGCAAATGCCACTAATGTTATGACATTGGTAGAATGTCATTATACTGATAATGAGCATAATAGACTCAATGTCATCAATATCACGGCATCATTAATCTCGCGATATTTACATAGCGCCACCTAGCCAGTATTTACATCTGTCAAAGTTGACCTTTTTCCTGTTTTTGCATTAAAAAAAAGATATTAGCAGCTGTCATGAGTGGAATCTTGGTAAGTAACCCAATAATTAACTTAATAATATCTAATAAATATCAAAGATCACAAAAATATGTCCTTTTTTGTCTGAAAATACAGTTTTATAAACATCGTCTGTCACATTTAAGGGCTGTATGCCACTAAATATTATATACAGACAGCGTTTCCAGGTATGCAACATCTAATATTATTCCATCTTTAAAATTTGAAATATTTTATAGGAATACATCAACTAAATTTTTCCCATCCTTTTACATCATAAAGTTAATGCTCCTGCAATAACTATTTTTCACACTTTCATATTCTTTATTCAGAAACTCAAAACTGGTAGACGGAAGACCTACGATAGATTTAGTTTAATCATATTTTATTGCTTTTACATTTTATACAAAAACAGATACATTGTCACATGTAAACATACTACAAAACAGTAACAAGACATTTACAGTTAATACATGGATGTTATAGATATTATAAACAAGAGGGCCATGATGGCCCTGAGGTCGCTCACCTGTATATAGGCCCCCCCCCACCCCCGGGCCAATTTTTACCCAAGGGCTTTTATTTGTTTATTTGAACAGACTTGGTAGACACCCATAAGAAGATGTTTCATGCTAAACATCTAAGTTCTAGCTCATTGGGTTTTTTAAAAGAAGATTTTTAAAGTTTTTACTATACACATATAGTTAAAAACAATGACACCCCTGGGGCAGGGCTAGTTTTGATCCCCAGGCTTTTATTTGAACAAACTTTGTAGATATTTACTTAAAGATGTTTCATGCTTAATATCTAAACTCTAGCTATTTGGGTTTTTTCAAAGAAGATTTTTAAGTTTTTGCTATACACATATAAGGAAAATCAATGACCCCCCGGGCGGGGCCAGTTTTGACCCCAGGGCTGTTATTTGAACATACTTGGTAGACACCCATTAGAACATGTTTCATGCTAAATATCTTAGCTCTAGCTCTTTGAGTTCTTTAAAAGAAGATTTTTTAAGTTTTTACTATATACATATAGGGAAAATCAATGACCCCCTGGGGCGGGGCCAATTTTGACCCCAGGGCTTTTATTTGAACAAACTTGGTAGACACCCATTAGAAGATGTTTCATGCTAAATATCTTAGCCTTAGCTCTTTGGGTTCTTTAAAAGAAAATTTTCAAGTTTTTACTATATGCATATAGGGAAAATCTATGACCCCCTGGGGCGGGTCAATTTTGACCCCAGGGCTTTTATTTGAACAAACTTGGTAGACATTCACTAGAAGATGTTTCATGCCAAATATCTAAGCTCTAGCTCTTATGGTTCTTTAAAAGAAGATTTTTTAAGTTTTTACTATATGCATATAGGGAAAATCAATGACCCTCCGGGGCGGGGCCAATTTTGACCCGAGGGCTTTAATTTGAACAAACGTGGTAGACACTCACTAGAAGATGTTTCATGCTTAATATCTTAGCTCTAGCTCTTTGGGTTCTTTAAAATAAGATTTTTTAATCTTTTACTATATGCATATAGGGAAAATCAATGACCCCCTGGGGCGGGGCCAATTTTGACCCAAGGGCTTTTATTTGAACAAACTTTGTAGATATTCACTAGAAGATGTTTCATGCCAAATATCTAAGTTCTAGCTCTTAAGGTTCTTTAAAAGAAGATTTTTTAAGGTTTTACTATATGCATATAGGGAAAATCAATGACCCCCCGGGGCGGGGCCAATTTTGACCCCAGGGCTTTTATTTGAACAAACTTGGTAGACATTCACTAGAAGATGTTTCATGACAAATATCTAAGCTCTAGCTCTTAGGGTTCTTTAAAAGAAGATTTTTTAAGTTTTTACTATATGCATATAGGGAAAATCAATGACCCCCCGGGGCGGGGCCAATTTTGACCCCAGGGCTTTTATTTGAACAAACTTGGTAGACACTCACTAGAAGATGTTTCATGCCAAATATCTTAGCTCTAGCTCTTTGGGTTCTTTAAAAGAAGATTTTTTAAGTTTTTACTATATGCATATAGGGAAAATCAATGACCCCCTGGGGCGGGGCCAATTTTGACCCCAGGGCTTTTATTTGAACAAACTTGGTAGACACCCACTAGAAGATGTTTCATGCCAAATATCTAAGCTCTAGCTCTTTGGTTTGTTTAAAAGAAGATATTTAAAGATTTTTCTTTCGGTTGCCATGGCAACCAGAGTTCTGCATGGAATTAAATTCTTTGAACAATTTTTAAACGTGACCACCAAAGGAACATTCCTGTGAAGTTTGGATGAAATTGGCTCAGTGGTTAATGAGGAGATGTCATTTAAAGCAAAAGTTTACGGACGGACGACGGACGGACGACGGACGGACGACGGACGGACGCCGGACGAAAAGCGATCACAAAAGCTCACCCTGTCACTTTGTGACAGGTGAGCTAAAAAGCAAAAGGGTCGGGCCACAAGTTTTGACAACATTAGAGAATTGGCCCTTCCCACAACGTCTAACTTGTAGTAAAAAGATGTGCATAAATTCAATTGTAATTGGAATTCCATAAATGTATATATCAGCAATCAATATGATATTATTTGAGAAAATAGAATTTGATTATAAAAATTGATCAAAGACTAACAAAACTTGAATTAAAAAGTAATAAAGAAAAGGAAAAGAGAAAGGAAGAAAGAAAGAAAGAAAGATTTATTGATTGAATAAATGAAAGAATAAGCACCATGTAGGAGATTGCTGCCCAGTTCCTGTCCTCAGCATTTATATATAAGTTATGGACAACAATTTACAAGCGTAGTTGGAAAATTAGTCATTTTCAAATCTCCTTGAATACTTGATGAAATTTTGAACGTGAAGGAATAACATAATATTGTCTTCATCGCTAAGATGAGTGATACCAAAAAGCAATTTATGGGCACTAAGAGGGTGATAATCACGAGTATTGGTAAATAATGTTAGCCTTTGGTTTTTATACAATGGACATTTGAAAAAGTAATGGTCTGCGTCTTCAGAATAAAAACCGCATTCACAATTTGAATTGTCACGTAAGTGATTGTAGTGCAAATCAGCATTTAAATTGCTACACTTATTTCTTATACGTGTGTGGTGAATTTGTAAAAATCTGTCACCAGTAAGGAAATATATCGGAACTAGAGGCGGCGTAAAGATTTTTTTAATTTTGGTTTTGAACCTACCATAGAGAAAATTTGAAAAGAGCATATGAGGCTACACTCTCTTTCATGTCCGTATATAGAGCCTGAAGGGTATTTCAAGTGCCAGATTCTACCCATAGAGATAGAACAAGGCAAAATGTTTCTGTGGATTGTTTGACTGGAGCCAGCGTCTTTTCACTGAGGAAGAGGAGGAAAAGTTTGTTGACCATGTTGTTTACATGTCAACAATAAGTTATGGGTACTGTATAACTGACCTACAGGTTATTGCTGCAGGTTATGCCATGTCATTAGGGAAGAACTTCGGGTCAAAAGCAGGATAGAGTCAGGGATTAGTTTACTCATTAATTGAAAGATGGGATGATCTAAAGGTTGTTAAACCACAAAAACTGTCTTTGAAAAGAGCAAAGTTTGCATCTGAAGAAACTTTACATACATATTTCAGTGAGCTTAAGAGTGTTTTGATTGAGAATGATTTTATGAATTCTCCACAAAGAATATATAATATTGATGAATCTGGATTCTCAACGGAACATAAACCACCAAAGATTGTATGTGGTTCAAATATCAAACCTCAATCTGTTGTATCTGAGAGGTCAAAGACAGTAACAGTCATAGGTTCAGCAAATGCAATAGGAAATCACCTACCACCCTTTTACATTTTCCCAGGTGAACATTGGTGTGAAAGTCTGTTAAATGGTGCTGCTCCAGGTTCAGATGGGGCTATGGCTGAGAGTGGTTTTATTAATAGGTATTTGTTTGAGGATTACATGTCAGGTCATTTTGCCAAGCGTACTGGACTATCTAAAGGACCAGACAACCCTAAAACTCTAGTACTCTATGATGGACACAAATCTCAAATGTTCCTCACTCCTGTTAATTGGGCTACAGAACACAATGTGATACTCTTTGTCCTCCCACCACAAACTTTGCATATTACTCAACCTTTAGTTGTAGGAATTTTCGGCCCTATGAAAACTTACTACTATAAATAATGTAAATCATACATGCATTTTAATCCTTGTGTTTACGTCACTCGTTATGAAGTGGCAAAGTTAACAGCAAAACCCTATGCAAAGGCATTTTCACCAGAAAACATCTTTAGTGCTTTTGAAAAAGCTGGCATTTTTCCATTCTGTGCTGATATTATCCAGTCTGAAACTGCCCCAGCCACCATTTACCCGCAGGAGATAGAGAACATTGACACTCAAAATAATGAATCTGTAACTGTGGTGATGAAGTTGAAAAAGGTGACCAATTTTTAATGAATAAAAAGATCACTTGTGTTATTAAACAAAGACCAAAAAAGAAATTCAAACCACCCGTAAAAGTCCAGGGTAATTTGCTATCAGGCAAAGATATGGAAACTTTGCAAGACCTCTACACCAAGAAAAATGACAAACTGAAAAACATCTTCATATGTGAAAGGAAAATCTTGTCATGGTAACTCACCAAAACCATCCACATCTGGCATTACAAAGTCAGGCCGATCAATTAAACCAAATAATGCATCCTCAAATGATGAGTCAGATGACAATGATGACGTTTGTTGTGTATGTAGTTCTAAACTTCCCCCACAGCTTAGAGACTTTCCAGGTCTCATTAAATTTAAATTTGGGTCAATGTGATCAATGTGGGCATTGGGTCCATTTAACCCACTGTACTGATGTCAAAGGGTTAAGAAGGGCTAGTACATTCTATTGTGTTCACTGTCCTGAAGAGTAACTTTTTAACTGACCATTGACTGTGAAACATCAGAAATGTGTTATTGATGTTGTGTAAATTGGTGTTTGTGAATTAATTTTTAGAAATAATCTCAAGGGCATAGTTTTTATAATTTAGTACTCTTTGACCTATAATAAATTATTAATATTCAACCTGTAAACCAGTCTACTGCGATTTAACTGATGACGTCAGTATACAAACATTGCTGACACATGGTTATTTTCTGTTGTATTAAATGTGTTATCACATGAATGTTTTGTTGTTTCTTTGTGCAATGTAGCAGAAAATAGATAACAGTTACCGCTGATAACAATTATATATATGGTAAGTTGATTGTTTGTTTTCCTTATTATTTCAAAGCATTAAGAACCGCTTACTTAAAGGAGAACAGTATGATATGCAACAACTTAACTTAGTGAATTAACACATGGGAATGTTTCCCATATATAAGGACACAAACAACTCCTGGCGGTGAGCTTGCTTTTCACCCACAGGGTTTGTGTGCCTTTGGTGGCAGGTATGGGGGATTTAGTCAACTGGTGGACTATAGTTGCCCTACCCAATGATTTCCCAGGCCAAGTCTTTGGACAAGACTTCTTGAAGGGGAAAGTAATGTAACAACGAAAGTAGAATGTCATAATACTGATAATGAAAAAATTGGTGAATTAACATAAGGAAATGTTTCCAATATCTGACACAAACCACTCTTGGTGGTGAGCTAGCTTTTCACCAACAGGGTTTGTGTGCCTTAAAACATTACAGTATATAGCAAGGTTAGCCTGCATATCTTCACTCTATACTTTAGTTGCCTAAATGTAGCTATTTCATATTCAAATACCCCATATTAACAAAATTCAGTTCAAATTCAAGTCACACTATTTCATTCAACCCATTAAACATAAGAATTAGGTTGCAAATCCTTTTATTCTCAATTGCTCAGTATATATTATTAATATACTTAAACCTGAAGATGAACATTTTCTTAATTCAATGAAGAGCTAGTCATTAATATTAAAAAATAAATGAAGAAAGTGATAAAAACTACCTTGTAGACAGGCCTCATAGATGACACCTGTATAATAATCCAGTCCTCTTGCCAAACTCAAATCAAACACCACCTACAAAAATAGTCACCGATTTATCAACCTTTAAAATAACATGCACAACAGTCCTAAAGGCAAGATTACTACAGTACTTTTATTTTTCTGGGCTTTGTTTTAAAGTCACATGGATATAGGGTCACATGCCAATTTGTAACCTAGTCCAGAAAAATATTTTTGTTATTTCATGGGTATTTGTGGAACGTCAAAACTGTTGCCAGAGGTATCAGGGATGGCATTTGCCAGAAGCTGAAGGCCAAGGTCAACAGTTTCAAATGTCATCTCTGATACCGAGTGACAACAGTTTTGACTGTTCCACAAATACCCATGAAATAACTGTTTTATTACCTAATGCTTTGCAATCAAACTATAATGTATATTGCATAATAAGTAATAACATTTTTACAACTGTTTTAAATGTAAAATGTTCACTACTTAATCCTGCAGAGGTCTGATTTTCTTAAAACTACTACCGTACAGAGCTGAGCGACATTTAAGCAGACAGTGTTTACGTAAATACCCGATGACAGGGGTGAAACAGTTGAAAATTTTCAACAGTCAACAGTTCATTGCATAACTGCACATGCACAGAATTTAAGTAGTTCAATTAAACAGTTGTAAATAAGGAATTAGTATTCATAGAATGCATTAGGTAATAACAGGTATTAAAACAGACACTAACTCCCAGTATAGTAATGAACTTTTATAACCTATCTTGATATCCAAAAAATTGATAACAGACAGTTTAAAATATGGAAACTGGTCAAGTCTATTTCAGAAATTCTGCAGTAAAAGGTTAAAAACATAAATTTTGAAACAAACTAATTCTAATTGATTATCTGATAATTCATTTATCAAAACTCATATTATCACAGAAAAATTAGCATGTATATAATTAACTTGTTTTCAAATTCAGACATGAATATATGAATATGTTGAACAATTAAAATACATGTATAGGTAAACACTACTTATTAATTGAACAGATATTTGGACTATATCTCTGCAATATTACCTTGTCTGTCACTTTGTATAGATCACAGTAGGTAAGGAGAACTTTTAACTCTTCCAAGCCCTCCACAGCATCTTTTTGTTTAGCCAGACTCTCATCTTTCATCAGCTGTTCTATAGTATCTATACCACCTGATTAATAAAAAGGAGGCAACTTTTCCATAAACATTATCTATGTAACCTGATTAATATAAAGGATGCAACTCTCCTATAAACATCATCTACTATGTATGTTACATGATTAATATAAGAGAGGCAACTCTCTTATATTATGTTACCAGAGCTATGTAAGGGAAGCATCTCTTCACATTTTTCCTCATAGTATTTTAATGTGTCTATAGAATTGCATTTATGTTTATAGAAATTGCTTTGAACAATAAAACTAAGTTTAATCTTTAAACAATTGAAGCATATAACATTGTCTTTAAAACAATTGAAGCATATAACATTATAAGTAACACATAATATTATAACACCAAATGTCGATCCCAAAGCTGCTTTGATAAAACCACAGTCATGGCTTTATTACTTTAATATGAAGAAATGCTGATAGTTATTCTTTGCATTCATACACTTTAAGCATTTTGTTCTTTTCAAACATTTATATTTTGAAAATGTCTGCAAGAGTTTTTGGCCAGAATTCACTTCCCCTGTAGATTATTATGAACCTTTGTATAACTTTTCTTAAGTTTGACAAAGGGTTATGCTTACAACAAGAACATCGCAAGTGGTGTCAATGCTGAGCTGTTAAGATAACCACTTTTGACGAAAAATACAGCTTTCACAATTATGCCCCTTGTCTTCTAACTTTCTCTTGCCATGATAAGCAAGTATTCCAAGTTTAATTTTGACACCTTTGAATACTGGCCTACATTACAGTTTTTGCCTGACCAGTTACTATTTTTTCGAAGCAGACAAGCTAAAAATAGTTTAAAAATCATACCACTGAATTTAACAAAGTGCCCTATTTTATCAGCCGCTTCAGGACTCAAGCCTTTCTCATCGACCATCTCTGCTCTTACATCATCCCAAAATGTCTGAAATTTACGTGGAAATAAAACAACGTATATTCAAATCAATTAAAATGTTCACTTTAAGAAGGGCCATCATTGGAAATTGCTATATAGATGCCCTGTTGATTGTCAACAATCATTTCAACATTGGTTTGAAATATTAATATTGATTCACTTAAAAGTGTTACAATGAAGCAATAAAGAAATAAATTGTTTTATCCTAAATAACATCCTAGCATTTTTTTCTCTCTTCAAGAGCCTGAAATATATTCATTTTTGCCAGTACTAAAGTTATTAAACCCTTTCCCTGCCATGGTCACATGATGGAATTTGCAGCACAAACTGCAATGCTGGCAAAAATGCCACTTACACATGTTCTAGAATATGAATCTAATTCTAATTTCTAATTTTTAGTATTAGTACTTATTCATCTGACTCTATTAGTACTTATTCATCTTACTGTATTAGTACTTATTCATCTAAAAATTTCAATTTAAGAGCACATAAAAAATAAACAACACATTCTAAATTTCATAAAGGCACAAAATTTAATATCAAATGGCCTGGACACAAACTGACTACGAGTTATACTACATTAAAATATGTCGGTGACAGATTTAAACGTGAACAAAATTTTTATGGTAAAATAGTATACCCACTTTATCAAGTTTATCAACAGCTGAACATATAGTTCTGAATTTATCATCAGGTACCCCACATGCTGCAAACATTCCGTCCAACAACTTGCGGTGATTGATCTGTAAATATTTACACAATGCAATATTAAAACATAATAATTCTTATTATATTATCTTATTTTCAATCAATTTTTGGTCATAGTTAAGACAACTATTAACATTATGTACAGATCATATAAAGACTTTCAGCTTATAGAGGACCCAAGGCGATTTTTAAAATATTTGCTACAACTAATGAACTATAGATCTAATCAAGTTTGCAGAGTTAAAAGTTTTGTTCATCATATGAAAACAATTTTTAAAATAAACCTTACAGCATTAATGGGCAAAATTTTATTTTAGTAGGTATCCCTGATAATGTAGTCATGATTTTCTTATACATTAAATATTTAACAATTTCTTATGATAATATAACTAAAAATAAACATTAATTTGACATGAGACTGGATGGTATAACTGAAAGCAAATCATTTCATGAATGTTTTAAATCTGACTCATAACATTAATAAAAACATGCAACCTAGGTATAAGGGATTCAATGATGAAGACAACTCTGCAATTATACATATTTTACTGAAATATCTAAACTATACCCTAATTTTGAAGTCCCCTATATCAAGTTGTGTAAGAATTTCTGCTACAATCTTTACACACTCGGCATCTGGTAACATTACGTCATATTGCCCTGCTATATCAAAATCCTGAAACAAATAGACTCTGTCAATTACCATCTATACTGAATCAACTATTCATTGCTAGAAATGACTTTGTTCTGAATTCTTAAAGAAATCAATTAAGTATTCAATCCTAAACATCAATTAACTCATTAATCCTAGAAATTCATTCACTCTTCAAACCTAGAAATCATTTTTTTTACTCCACTATCCACCAATAAATTCTTCTATCCTAAAAATCAATTAACTCTCCTGTCTGAGACACTAAATTTACATTCATCATTTTTATAAGAATGTGATAAAAACTCATTTCACAAATTTCATTAATATTTTCAAATATTAATGTAAATTTTTATTTATAAAGTCAATTATATTCATTATAACATTGTTATAGCTTCTTAAATTGCCCCCCCCCCCGCCCATAATTTTCATAAACATGTTATTTTATCTATGAAATTATAAGTATTAAACATTTAAGCTACAATGTACTTACAAAAATCTATGAAAGATGAATATGAACTATCATTCATGTGTGACTCAAAAGTAGGAAAATTTATACAAGTATTTAACAAAAATAATAGTAACAGCACAAAAGTCATCTTCCGATATAATATAAATGATAATTTTAGCCATTTAAACATGAACGTTGAGAAACATTCTCTGTCATTTTTAAATCAATTAAATAATTTAAATATGTATCGAAACTCTATTAAGCAAAAGAAGAACATGTTCAAACACTTTCTGAATATTGAGTTTGGCATTTATGTCATCAGTTTAAAACATTTCTAAAGCAGAATACATACACATTGGTAAAATTCTCGGAATCTTCCTCTGGTCATGGCTGGGTTATCTCGTCTATATACTTTCGCTATGTGATATCTTTTAATAGCATTAATTTTGTTCATGGCTAGATATCTAGCAAAGGGTACCTGAATTTAAGGTCAAGGCAAAAAACACAAGAGCGGCAAAGTAATAAAGCAGTATGAAAAATGTTCAAATAAGTTTTATCATCTTATTCCTTTTCTTCTAAATAATAACTTTTACTTTGTAACTGATAAAAGAGAAGTATAACCGTATTACAAATCTATAATTTAACACTCTGCCTGTTGCTGTGATTTTTCCGCCCACATTCAATAATTTCCAAGCTAGGATTGACAAACAATTCATCAGCAATTTTAGCAACATTCTGATTAGCAAACTTTAGTGTCAGCAATAAGGCTTTTTAACTGTATAAACCTACATATATAGCTATGCTGACTGCAGTTTTTGAAAAATAATACTATACTTGCAAAATACCTGTATGAAGGCAATATGTTTGTATTTTTACTTTAAGAACAGAAGGCGCATGCACAGCATCATTGCCAAACAGTTGAATCATACTTGTGTAGCAGCATCCTATTTTTTTACCAGAACATTAATTTTAATCTATTTAATAATATGTAAATCTGTCATGCATATGAAAATAACAGTAACATTTTATGTTATAAATCTTCCATGAATCTACCGTTTTGAGCTTTAGAATATGGAAACAACATCATTTTACTGTTTATATATTTCATAAACATAATTCATTAGATAAAGCTTTATGCCCTTTCAATCAGATTCAATCAACTCTTAAATAAGTATATACAAATCATTCATAATAAATATTTCTTGCATATCAGATGGGATTATCTACTGTTTACACTGGTGCTAGAAAAACCTGTCTTACACCCCCCATGTAAGACAAGTTGTGTATTTTAAATGACATCATTCTGACATGCTTTTATGAATGAATTGTGTTCTTAAAATGAGGTCATTGTGCCGTTATGAATGAAGTTGTAAATTCATACACCACTGTAAGGAAAACGTGCTAAATGAAAATATATGTTTTCATAATTTCTTTTTGAAATATTATAATATTAATTTATTATATGCAAGAAAAAGAGTCAAACACCAGCTGTGGTAATAGGCAGGAATATCTAGCTCTGGGGTACCTGTTTAGCAAAAACTCAGCAGAACCTTGTTACCCCCGTTAACAGTTACCCTCAAACTAGATATTTCAGTCTGTATTGGCAGTTGGTGTAAGATCCTTAAAATATTATAACTTTATCTGTTACAATAAATATACAGACATAAAGGATACAGTTAAATCATAACGTAGTGACAATAGTTCTCCCCCTTGGTCCTTTAGATCATAGATTAGTTTGGAATCTTCTCCGTACTTTCCTGTTAATGTTTCCTATAAAAAACAAAATTTAAATGTTGTAATAAATGTATATTACTATGGTTATTCAGGGCTATCATCTATGACAACATATGTGCTAAGTTAAACAACCAATTTGATGAGTTCAAGGGGGATACTTTTATCTACAGACCAAAACTAGAACAGATTTTAACCAATGATATGGATTGCTAATCTGTTTATAATGAAAACATTGAATGTTATATGAAAAAGAAATGTAACATTCAGACATCTGTGGTCATCTTTACAATGATATTAGTTATATAAAGATTTTTGATACAGCATTTGTTGAGTAAAAGCAGTTTTAAACTAATACATACAGCAAACAACATTCTTTACCCTGCCAGCAACCTTTCAAAAGCTTTACAGCACAATTGCAGTATACTGCACCATTGTTTAATATTGTTTAAGTAAAAATTGATTTATAAATTTGCAGCAGCCATGCTTATCTCAATGCTTGATAATAATAGAATGAACATTATAAACTTTGTAAAATTGGCATCTCGGAGTTATGGGACCTGTGTCCATCATGTTAGATGATCAAAGAAAACAAGTGGGTGATTAACAATTAGCTTTAGCTCATTCTCTTAGGTAGTTTTGGAGATACCAAACTGCACCAAAAAACTTAAACAGACATTGACACAGACGGAGGGGTGATTACTTCAAATAGTCAAGCTTAAAGCTATGAATGTCACAATGCTAGTTGTCCAATTATTGAAAGTCAAAGTAAGTTACAAACATTTACATGTAGTAGTATTAACATATCTTTAGAGAAAGAAACCTTAGAAAAAAAAATCTTAGATACACAGAAATTTTCCTACAACTACACAATACATGTACTCTTATATTTTTGATACATGTATGTATCACCTTAGTAAAGTTCCTGTTATTAAAAGATGTAAAATATTGAAACATGTATATAATTTTCACTTCTTTGAAATGTGGCATAGTTTAACAATTCTATATCTCTGAAAACTTCAAACATTTTTATAAAGTTTGAAAAACATGTACGAATACTATTCTCAAAGGCTGCTTGCAAATCAATTCATTTTCTTCAACTTTTTACTGTTACTTGTATTATGGGGACTCTGTGGCCCAGCAGTTAGGGTTGCCTACTTCAAATCACTTGCCCCTAACCACTGTGGATTCAAATCCCATCAGGGACTACAGATTCTTTTGCATGAGGAAGCTATCCAAGTAACTTACGGACAGTAGGTAGTTTTACTCAGGTTGTCAATCATGCCTGAAATAATGTGCCAAGGGGTACCTGAGGTTTCCCTCCACTAATAAAGCTTGAAAGTCACATTATAACCTTTACAGAGTTGGTATGACATCAAATGAGCCCCGTCAGAACAAAACCAACATAATGGGTTTGCGACCAGCATGAATCCAGACCAGCTGATGTAGTAATCCTGATCAGACTGTGCGGATACGCAGGCTGGTCTGGATCCATGCTGGTCGCAAACCCATTATGTTGGTTTTGTCGTGATGCGGCTCAAATTAAACAATGTTTTCAGTTGTTATTTTTAAGAATAGATTACCTTTAATTCAAACACAGGAGTGTCAATGGTTTCAGCTCCGTGGCGTTTAAAACAGCTAATGATGGTTTTAAATACCCCCTCTCGTATAGACATCTGTACAGGGTTGTAGTCTCTAGTACCCTATTATACAAGGAATATGATATGAGCCGTGTCATGACAAAACCAACATAATGCGTTTGCGACCAGCATGGATCCAGACCAGCCTGCGCCTCCGCGCAGCCTGATCAGGATCCATGCTGTTCGCTTACAAACCTTATAACAAGTAGAGAAACTGATAGCGAACAGCATGGATCCTGATCAGACTGCGCGGATGTGCAGGCTGGTCTTGATCCATGTTGGTAGCAAACCCATTATGTTGGTTATGTCGTGACGCGGCTCATTTTAAAAACAAACCTGCATAAGTTTTCAGACACAAATATGATCTGTATTTTACTACTAGGGAAATGTTTTGTTCAGATAATCATTGTTTTTTTAAAGCATTTTACGAACATGCATGTTTTTTACTAAAAGAAAAATTACACCAGTGTGCTATTTTTGAGGATTTTTTTCATTTCTACAGCTTGCATAAAGTTGTATTCAGTGTAGGGAATTGTCCTCATCCTTCATTTCCAGATTTGTTGTATTCACAATTTCCCTATGGTCTTGTGGAAATATAATTTTACAAAATCAACCTCTAACAAAAACAATTTCAATTTTGCTATTTTGTTTTTAATTGCCATACATGTGAACTTTTATCAATGATGAAGTAGGAGATTTTTCTGCAAAAAGAGGGAGATTTTAGAGTTTACAATAAACAAAGAAGAAAGTCCTGACATCAAAAAGAGGAAGATTTCTTTAATTTGTGAAAATACGGCTGCAGAAAGTGGGAGTCTCCGGCTTTAAGTGGGGGAGTTCACATGTATGAAATGCTCCTTCTGGTCAAATATTCTCATTTTTTCAGCATATTAAATGTTTCAAGACTCAGGATGTATTGAAAATTTCACCCTCCATAATTTTTTGCTCCGAATTCAGAGCTCGATCAAATTAATTTGTTGAATATTTTAAGTAATGGTAAAAGAAACTTGATATCTGCAAAGAGATATGAGCCGCGTCATGACAAAACCAACATAATGGGTTTGCGACCAGCATGGATCCAGACCAGCCTGAGCATCCGCTCAGTCTGATCAGGATCCATGCTGTTCGCTATCAGTTTCTCTACTTATTATAGGGTTTGTAAGCGAACAGCATGGATCCTGACCAGACTGCGCGGATGCGCAGGCTGGTCTGGATCCATGCTGGTCGCAAACTCATTATGTTGGTTTTGTCATGATGCGGCTCATATAAATGTGAATTACCTTTGGGCATTTGAGGACAAATTTCTTGGGTGCTTCATCTCCTAACTGAGCTTTCAACTCCAGTAATTTGGCAACTTCCTCCGATATCTGAAAACAAATACATTTAGATAAACATAAATATACAATAACTATCTATAAAGCAACAATATAGATAGAGATAAATTTAAGTACATTTGTATATTGTCTGAAATCAACAAATGTAATAAATTCTCATAATTTTCGATAAAAATCCTCCCTGTTTTTCAAATCCTAGTATAGACACTGTATAGACAGCCTCTGCTAATGCTATGTACCATGCATGTTAAATTGAATTGAAATTTTATTTTTTCCATAAAACATGTGGGTAAATTTCATTCTCAGTTTTTGGACTTTGATTTTAGGTTTTCTACATTTTCTGATTTATCACGCTATATTTTCCCCTATATTTAAGCCACAGGTTGTTTTTAAAATTGTAAAAAATCACATAGACATACAGATATGTCATACAGACATACAAATATGTCATAAAATTAGTCCAGTATGTCACACAAACATACCCATATGTCAATACATCAAACACATTTGTCACACAAAATGAACTTTAACCAATATCCACAATATCTGAATATGTATACAACTGTTTCATCATCTTACGATAAAACACTCTTTTAGTGTGAAAAATCATTCCAGTTTTATAAAGAACTTAATCCAAAGTAAATTCACACTATTAAGCGATTTTCGATCAAGAAGAAAACCAACCTTTTTCCTGACAGCAGATTTGTCATTATCAATACATATTGTGTGATGAATATCACCACTGCCCTCCATTTTAGAAATGGCAGCTATATCTACCACGATATTTGACCCTTCCATCTTGATCCCAACAAATTACCCAATCAGTAAAAAGTACAAAAAGTGTATGTTTAATGATTGTTAAGTGTATCACTTCAACTCCGGTACACATTTGAACATAACATGATGAAATTTGCCACTAATTGTCCACTTATGACAAAATAATGACTCTTAACGTCTGGGAAAGGAACATATGCTCTAAATAAGAAAGTGATACCATTCACAGTGTCAAACTAGGTCAAGACATCCATGTCTTTATACTAGATTATCAGCATATTTCACACTATTACATCATTATCAGTATTACATCAGAATCTTATACACAAACAGTGTTTAAACTACGACATATTCAAAAATCAAGACACGCTAAATTTCCACAGAGTAATCTTTGACAATGAATGCTGGCACTTTCAAAGAGCAGAAAATTTAGACTCCATTTCATTATAAAATAACAATGTTACAGACTGTATATGGAAGTATTTGACCAACCAGTTAAAGGTAAATAGTAAAAGTTAATTTAATCTTTTTATAACCTATCTGCAAGTGTTTAAGTTTAACCCTGAACTATCTGAATTTCTTAAATGGACTTATCCAGTTTCTATTTTTGGAATGATCTATTATAAAGTGTGGAAATATCAGGGTAAAATGTCAGCCAGTAGTACAGGGTCTGGTCAGACAGCTTGGATGTCTGGCTGGCCTAGCTCCTTACTGGAGGCAAAGGATTATCACTATAATGGTCCTAGCAGGGTAAGGGACTAAGGGTTAAGAAATTATATGCTATTATTAAGACTACATTTTTTAACTGTATCAAACTTGTAAGCAACTTATTGTTATTATAAACAATCAACTGATGTTAATGTAAATAAGATGTTGTAATATACAAAAAAGAAGAATGGTGTTAACTTGTATTCAGTATTGGTCAAGAACACCCACTTATGTTAAGCTAGACTCCCACCAGGGTGAATTCTCTTTAAACTTTTAACAATATGCATGTTTCAGTGTGTAAATTTTGAAGAAACACTGTACATAATATTGTATGTTTATTTAAAATTAATTAATACAATGAAGTACAATTATAAATTAATAGCTAATAATAAATACATGTTAATCTTATTGGCAGGGACTAATCACAGCACTTTTAACACATTTTTTTAAAATTAACAAAAATATAAAAGCAATATTTTAGGAAAATATCATTCTACAGAAAAATAACATGCTAACAAGACTAAAAACATTTAAATCTTACAAGCACTTGCCATACAATGTACATCAAAATTTTTATCATTCTGCATTCCTTATTGACCATTTTAAATTTTAACTCAGATTTTCAAATATATCTTTTAAAAGACAAAAAAATATAAAAATTTCACATACCTGTGAGTCACAGAATGCACGAGTCCAGGTATGTGTAACAAGCCATTGAATGTGTAGGAAACGTTGATGAAAACGACACAAAGGCAACATCATAATATAGACAGTTGAAGGTACAGGGTAGATATGCAAATGAAGAATAAATCCAATCAGCAAATCTGGTGAAAATAACAAAAACGATACAGCTGTCTAACATAGACAGCTATTCTTTCTGGCTGTCTTTATAGATACAGCTTAGAAAATGCTTTAAATAGTAACAATAAAGATTTGAAAAACATTGTTAGCAAAATTATAATGTTTGACTACAAGTTCAAGACGTGTGAATTCATCGAGGCCTGATATCATTGATATTTCAGTGGCAGTAGCAATCAACTGATATATAAAACTCTTTTAACATCATATTCCAGACTAAGCAACAATGGATTTTGGAGTCTTCCCAAAATTGAAATATTAGTTGAAAGGTAAATGAATCGAAGAAATTGATGGGAAAAAAATGGAAGTGTGCAGTTTCTCTAGAACATGACGACAGCTGGTGGTACGACAGAAAATGCATTGCTAGTGAGAGTAGATCAGGAACATGTGACTATTTAAGTATTTGTAGGTATAACATCATCACTTCCTTATCTATTGTGTGTGATCTATGAAACATATATTTTGTATCTGTCAATAACTGGCTTTAATATAATATATAATATATCATTAAATGTCAGTCAGTATGTAATATGAATTCTGGGTAACTGAAATGTGCTTACATTTTCAGTGTAACACATTTATGAATATTCCTCTTAACTTTGTACTAAAACTTAATGGATGACCAGGGCTCTCAGTAGGGTCAGAATTTCACGAGTCAAAGACTCTGTGGCCAAAATTTTCACGAGTCACATTATGTTTTTCTAGTGTCATTTGACTACATTAATCATTTTTATGTTACAAAAATGACTGTATTGGAGGTCATTTTTGATGATTCCAAGGTCTAAATTGACAGAAAAAAATGCCTAATTATAAATGTCTATACCCCCCTCCCACCCCCCTTAAAAAAAACAAAACAAATAAAACAAAAAAAATGAATTGCTGTGAAAGAATAAAATAAGCAGCAGCTTTTCTGATTAAAATAAATGTATAAAATATAAAAAATTTTTATCTTTACTGGTATGCTATATCATATTAATTTTAAATACCAAAATGTACCAGGAATATTTAATGGAAAAAGAAATAACAAATGCACAGGTACTCCAAGTAAATCAAAGACGTATTATAAACCTTTAAAAGCAATCAATAATTGACACCTCAAGTATGTAATTCTTATCAGTTGTGTAGAGCTATTTTTAGCGCTGTCAAATTGCAGCCACTGAATTGTCGCGCTTCAGTGCACAGGCTATAAACAATTGCCGTGTGTAAAGCATTTTATACACAGCTTATACTGCCTGTTGACATTTTTAATGAGTGTGATTTGAACATATGTAGGATTTGATAGGTAATTAGGGGTGGATTTAAGGTAATTATTATTGCATAGCTGAAAATCCCATGTGGCAAATTGACTCTTGAGCAGATTTTATCACGTGTCAAATTTGTACATTTCCCAATTTTCACGAGTCAAAACCCGGATCCCCGTGTCAATCGAGAGCCCTGGATGACTTTTGAATAAGAATGTTTTGTACACAAAAGGCAACATGAGGGTGGAAGTTAATGTGCAGAAGTGTGTAGTAAAACTTTGTTAAACTATGCAGGTCCGTATTGCTAGCCAAAAGTTTTAGCCATATGTGACTGAGTCATATGACTAGCCTATAGGCACTGTTGAGGCATTTTAAAATAATAACCTTAAACAATAATGAATATGCAAACGTGTGTTTCTCAAAAAATATTTTATTGAAAATCATGAAATCTTTATTAATTACAATATTTTTTTAGCGTTTGTTGATTAATTATAAAGGTCCATGTAAAAATACCAATAGAATTAAACTGAAACATTATTAAAATAATTTTATGGACAATATAAATGTATTACATAAATTTGTAATAAATATTTAATTTTTTAGCTGGCATTGAGAATTTCAAGCTGGTTGTTAAAAGATGCAGCTCACCAGTTTTTAACGAATGCACAAGAATGCTATTGCATCAATCACAGTCTTTAATAATAAATTGACATTAAAGTCCATGGGTCATTTCCAGCGGTAGTTAGATTGTGACTAAGTATTTTTCATAAGTATAACTTGTAATTTAACACCTCACAAAACTTTTTAATTGAAGGTGAATTTATCTCTAAAGTAATAGATAAATCTGAAAGTTCTGATATATCCTGTCATTATTATTATAAATGGCAGGAGATCATAAGTCAAATCATTTAGAAAAAACAACATATATTCATTCTTTGTGAAAATGTAAATAGACCGCAAGTTACTGACTGCATCATTGCATTTAACTTTTTTATTGAAAAAATTCTGAATAACTAGCCTCAACAGTGCGTAAAGGTTATATGTATGTCACTCAAAAACAGCGACTCACACAGGCTTTTTTCCCTTCTATAACGGGGGCTGACATAAGGCCCCTTCACAATTCAAAATTGTACTTTTTTCACAAAGTGCCAGAAAAAATGTTTTTGTATAAATCTAAAACTGTCATCATAATTAAGCTTAAATATAATTATTAAAACTTGACATATGCAAGATGTCTCAGCCTCTGGTGAATGAGATTTTGTCAGGTTTGCATAATAATCTACCTTTTCTTGTGCAGCCTTTTCTGCTTTTAGTTTTCTCACAACTTCACCTTGTTTCTTTATTTCTTCTTGAATTGCAGCACGATCTGCCATTATTTATATATGTTTCAACTTTGTAAACAAAAAAGATGTCAGTCACTCAGTGCCGAGTTCTAGCGAAGTCGCCGGTAAACACTGGTAAAAAATAAACCAACTGTTAAAGTAAATTTTAGAATAGATGTGGTCAAAACACTTAATTGCGTACTGAAATCAAACAAGGTGTCAAAGTTTACACAAATTCACATTAATACTGTTAATATTTTCTTAAATATTCACAGTTTCATCACATTTCACTAGGTTGTAAGAGTGATTTCCCCTAGTACAGTGAGTAAAATCCGTTCAGTACGTTCTGTATCCGGAACGTACAACATTAAAACATAATCTGTAGTAAATGGGCTTAATTCTTAATTTCCCAATACTTGAAGAGATATGTACTGTTTTTGACTATAACGCAAACAATATCCAAGTCATTTTTTACATTTAAGCCATAGCCTACTGCAGTAATCATTTTTCAATTTCTTGTGACACCTTTTAAATTGTTCACTTTAAATAAATAAATAAATAAATAAATAAATAAATAAATAAATAAATAAATAAATAAATAAATAAATAAATAAATAAATAAATAAATAAATAAATAAATAAATAAATAAATAAATAAATAAATAAATAAATAAATAGACACGTGTATTGAATGAAAGATTTCAACGGGTCAGAAATTTCGCGGTATGATTAAAATACGCAACGGAAATTTCGACTTCTAGAAAAAAAAGTCTCATACGCTAGCTCTCTTGCATACACATGATGCATGTATATAATATATTAATCATTTAATTAACACTTAGAGTAACTTTTAATTTTCATGATGTCATGCAGTTTCTTAATTATGTCTTTATTCAGATATTGGATATGATAAGATTTTGTTAAAACCAGTGACGTGTGCTGACAAATAGAAATATATGAGATAATGAGATAAAATAAATGAGATTTCAGTTATTGCAACTTACTGAAACGTGTACATGTGCACACTTTCTGTTTAACTTTAATGTCTTTCCCCCTAAAAGATTCAAATACATTGTACAACCGTACGCGTTATGTAAGAGGATTATTATTTTACTAGGTGAATTTCTTTATTTTTATATGTAATTGCACTTTGAAATATAGCTCTTGAATCGCGTTTAACATTCGGACAGTTCATCATCAAATAACCAAACACTGTTTATATTTATGAACATCTCAATTACTATATGATTTCCCTTACTGTGTTTTCAGATTTCGTCTTTTGTGAATGGTTTTTGGCAAGGCGGGACTGGAAATATTTCTCCGAAATGTGTGTAACATTTTATGTAAGTTTGTTTGAAGCAATAACTTCAGAGAAAAAATTTAGATCAGTTGTTTAACAAATAATTTTTTTATCGTGTTAAATGATTCAAAAATTGAAACCTACTAAACACTTTGCTGAAAAACGTAAAAAAAAGATTTTCAATATAATGTTAAGTATATCTCTTAATTATCTTTTGCATGTTTGTTTTTTTAAATTTTCATTTTAAGTGTTCCAGTTGGCCTTTGTAAGAGTTATTCTGTTTAAGTTTATAGGCTTTTGGACATCAGTTGAGCTCCTTTAAAGTGACAGGGTCTATATATAGTGGAAGGCATAAAGACGATCACAATATCAGACATAACGACAAACCACGAAAGAATTATATATAACCATCATGTTGTTGGCAAGCGAGAGATACATTATCCGATATTACATATTTTTATATATAGGACCTATAGCAGATAATAAAATGTTTCTGAACAAAATTTTATTATCCATCATATGAATGTTCATACTAATCACTTTATAAATTTTGTTCAAGCAAAAATTGATAACAATAACCAAATGATTTCTAGTGTTTTATCAATGTTGAAAATACTTATGGAAAATATGCTGATTGTGGATCAATCCACTTTAACCAAACGTACATTTCTCTCAGAGACATAATTATACGGAGACCTGTGATGAACAATGATTCATAATATAAAAATCCGGAAACAAAGTGATCCCTCTGAAGCATTAATCACAACAAAATTACAAGAGAATTGCAGACCTGGTTTTATTGAGTCTGTACATGAGGGATAATGAATACATGCAACATTCCTCACGCCCCCTAGCACAGGCTTGAGCGGTACTCAATTCTCAACACTTTATAGTTCTGGCATCAATGATCCCGAAGGACCAGAAAAATATAACAACACTGAAGTAAGTACGGGGCAACCTTTTACAGCTGCCACACAGCACTTGACACCTGCTGTTGTGAAGTATAAAAATCCGGAAATAAAGTGATCCCTCTGAAGCATTAATCACAACAAAATTACAAGAGAATTGCAGACCCGGTTTTTTTGAGTCTGTACATGAGAGATAATGAATATGTGCAACATCTCTCACGCCCGTAGCACAGGCTTGAGCGGTACTCAATTCTCAACACTTAATAGTGCTAAAATCAATAATTCCGAAGGACCAGAAAAATATAAGAACATTGAAGTGAAGTAGGGAATAAAGTTTGTGATAATAACATTATTGTCATTTGAACAAGTTACACCACTTAAATAACCTGTTCTTGTATATTTGATATGATTGTCATGTTTTCACGTGTATACTTTTAGGCACCATACAACTTTGTCAATAATAATATGTGCATGGTCACCGCATTATTCGTCCTTAAATCAATGCATTTTAACTGTTTAATTTTTTAGTAACGTCGGTTGAGAAAGATTTTATGCGTTTACAACACAATGAAGGAAAAACCAACTACTAATCTGTTGAGACCATTGCACTTACCCAACCGGTATTTTTTGACATAGATTCGACCTTCAAGTATTTCACGAAATAGTATTTTATGAATAAAACAGAAAGTGAACAGTCTTCCATCAAAGGAAATGTTACAGTATCCCATGAAGAAATGAAACGTTCGCCTAGTCAATCAGATATGTCAATGTTTGTCTACGTTTTTTTTAAACAATACTGTTTTATTTTAATTCTACCACATAAAATTATTATATCAATATGAATATTACCATAATATTCTAAAACCTGTGTATTTAATAGAGAAAACAAAATGGTTTCAGAAAGATTTTAGACATGTTTATTTATGAAGTAATAAATATTGGTTTTATCATGGTCCATCTACCCCAGCCAGCCTTAGCCAATGCATATAAAACATACACAGAGTTGATCTAACGATACCCAATCTGAACTGTTGGAAATTCTGTGTAGCTGACATGTGTCTCTCTAAGACATGTATACACCTTGTGAAGGAAGAAAGATGTTCTTGTTCACTTTGAGGTTTTAAAGTACTCCGACTATTGTCACAAATTCTCTGAGCAACCAATACTGTTTTAATTAAATAGCAATATAATATTGGCAATAAATAATTAACGCACCTGCTCGGTTCACAAATTTAATGGCAGGAAGCGTTCAGCTATATTGAAATTAATATCCAGACGTGCCATTTAGGACGGAACAGGAAATCGCATAAAATGTTTTATATAGAAATAAAACCAAGCTAAACTGAGTTTATGTCATTTTACTGATATTTCTCAAATAATATCATTTTAAAGACATTCCGGAGACTCCAAATCCCTTTGCGTGTAAAAAAATATCATCTATTTTTATTTGATTAAAGTTTTCTTTTTTTGTCGTCATATGCCAGACGTATTGTGCAGAAAATAGCATTTGCAATATGCAAGACAATCAATTATTATGCAAATGTAATATTTTAAAAGAAAATATCTACTAAGAAATGGTCTTGAGAAACACTATACTTTTCAAAAGCAACCGGTAAATATATGTATTAATTTAAAAATTGAAAATGAATCAAAGTGAAGTGACATTAGTCAATAAATATCTTCTAAAGAATATTAACCACCGGTCATAATATTATGAACTCCCTCCGGTCAAAGTATTATGTCATCCCCATACAAAAATGACCCTTGCGAAGAATGGTGACCCCTTTAAATGATACCTCTTGACTTCCTGTAAAATTTACAGAGAAGAACTGAATATAAGTAGAATTTTCATTGGTCATTTTAAAATCACAATCTGAAATCAGGGAATCTCATTGGTCACTTTGAAATTATCAAAATAATATAAAGGATCTTTACACACCTAGATTTTAGTTAATTTCGGATACAAACTATATAGTTAAATTTCTCGAATATCTGAAATCTGTGAATCGTGCTGGCTTCCTCCAATTAAACGTTTTACAACATTTTCCACAGCTTTAAAAATATTATTTCTCGAGTAAAAGCCTTATTCAAGAAATTTTTACTTAAGAATTTACTTACTTTAATTGGCATTTTATAAGTTTTGGCTAAAATAACGAGAAACGGAAACGCATGTATATGAAATACCCATAGGCACCAAAATTAAAAAAACAAAACAAAAAAAAACAAAACAAAAAAAAACAAAACAAAAAAAAAAACAACAAAAAAACAACGCAGAACATTTCTGTTGATGAGATTAAATGATTTTAGATGTTTTCCATTGATATAATACTGTGTATATTAATGTGTACCTTAAAAGTCAGTGTAAGATACATTATATAAACATGACAGTTCCAGTTAGAAACATTAAATGCTATGACGAAACTCCAAAATAACCTATGCTTTGAAGCACTTTACACTCAGTATTTTAACAGAAAAGGGTCCTTTTTAACTATAGAATAATGACCGGGGAGTTACTTATCTTTAATAAAAATGACCATCGGTGATTATATATCTATGGAAGCATAAACCTGCCCTTTTTACTTGTGTCTTATGACTTTTGACTTGTGACTTGTGACTTATGACTTTTGACTTGTGACTTTTGACTTGTCTGTTGAACATGATAATTCGGCGCGATTTTGAATGAAATATGGCAGACAACGAGTTTTTACATAGATTATTTTTGTTCATTGAATTGTGTCAGTTAATCTTAATATAATCTACGTTTTAAGTACTTTTCTCGATTTGTTATAGATTGCGTTTGTTTAATTTAAATGTTGTAACAATGCGTCTGATCATCTTTCCTATAAAGTACCTATGAGAGTGTAACCTTTAGTTAACTATTGCTAAACAGATTCAGATTTATGTAAACTACTAAATTTCTTCACAATGTGCATTCTAAGTTATAGATATTCATGTAATTAAGCTTTGGGTGTGTATTATTAACGTACACACTGCGTACAATTATTTACTACATGTAGTAGCATAAGCTTATGCTATGCACCGTAATTCAATTTGTTATCGTTGTTGATCATCGTATGTAGTTTAATTATAATTGAACAACTTTTTGGATTTTATGTTGATAGTGAAATAAAGTAAATATCAGCAAAATCTTAGCAAAGAGGAGAGACAATGGTATATGTCCTTATTTTTGAAAGAAGGAAGGTGTAGTTGTATGGGTCGTTGTAAGGTCCAATAAAACGAGGGTAGTTCGAAAAGTGTTGTAACTCGACTTTTTTCTGGAAAAACTATTAGAGAATGAGATGTTATAAAAAGTTTTATTGCATTTGTTAGTCATTTATCTTCGTGCTTTACAACCATATTATGTCGCGAAAATCAATGCACGATGCATATCAGCAATTCATATCAGTAGTGGGTATGGTTTATATACTGGGAAAAAAATCGAATGGTTACCTGCAATATTTAAGAATGAAAACAATACGTAGTCTTCAACAGAAAGAACATTCTTTAATGTGCAAAACAAATCTTTATAATATCTTTATTGATTTTCCAGAAAATGGTCATGTGGCAATAATTTTCGAACATCTCTTGCTTTGTTTATGTGTTCCTTCTATAGTTTAAAAAATGAAACAATTAGTTTCAGAAATAAAAGTGAAATCTTTGAGGTCTTTTTCTTTGCAACCAAAAACACCTTTGCATGTACCTCATTGAGGAAGTTGCATGCCAATGTGAGACATACTACTGCCAATGATGCCGTGCCAACGTGCCAACATGACACAAAAATGCACCACAATTTGACAATTCATGAATTGGCCTCTGAGACCTTTGCCATAGAAAGAGGGACATGGGCGTGCAACACATCGTCTATTTATAGTGGAAATTTGAACATCCTATCATCATTTACTCCTTAAACAAAATGTTTTACAAAAATGTGACCTTTTACCTCTAAGTGTGACATTGAACTTGAAGTGAGGAATCTGTGTGATGCCCAATACATCTGGTAGAAGTGAACATTTTTGCCAGGTTATATGAAAATCCAATCATCAGTGAATGACTTATATTCGAGACACGAAACATTACACCACAATGTGACCTTTGACCTATAAGTGTGACATTGACCCATTGACCTTGTACCTTCAAACTTTATATGTAAATGCACCTTCATGAGTTCTACATACCACATCCATTATTCTGTTAATGGTCAAAAGGTCACATTGTGGTAAGTGCAAAGACTTTAAATGGTCATATAATCTAAGTGCTTTGATCTTATGCATTCAAACTTTCTAATATATATACACACTTTGGTTCGGTACTATGACACTCATAATTGACTTTGTTACTTTAAAATATGTGTGGCAGGCATTACTTACCATGTCGCATCATCATCTGCTGTTTGAATATTGTTGATGTTATCTGTTTGAAAACAATTTAAAGAGACTCGGATACTTTGTATTTTTGTTAATGAAACAGGAGCAGGCACGGGCGAACTTTGTTCTAGACATAGATTTAATTAAACTTGTCAGTTGACCTAAAGTCATCGTCATGTTGTAAGATAAACTAAAAATGATATATGTTGTTTGGATTGGGACTTCGCTGTCAAATTTGGTCGGACACATTGATTGATGAATTTCCAATTACATGTATATATTTTTAAATAGATTACATCAGCAATCTTACAACAGCATACGTGGGCGCGCCATGGTAATAAAAATCTCGAAACAAAGTGATCCCTCGGAATAAGCCATATCTGCAATTCTCATATTTTTATATGCAAAACACTAATGACATTGACTGTTCCAGTTTTGAGTTTCTTGTGATTAATCCAAAACACCAAGCTCATTATTGAAATATTTATTGCGAATACATGCACAAGTGTGTATATAAGTACGCTACTACTATGACGTTTAGCCATTTTATTGAATTTGAGGTGCGGACATTAACAAAAGTTGTATATATCAACATTAGAATGATATTATAATTGATCAAAAAACAAAAGAAATCACTGTCGATTATCAATGAGGATAGTCTATTAATGTTCCACAGAAAAAGGCTGTCTCTGTTTATCTTCCTAGCCTTGTAGGAGTACCGGTTTCTCCACTGGATAACAGACCGCTTGGTGCAGATATTTGCGGCACCAATGAGTGCGATATAGCGGTAGTTACCGGAATGGGTTCAGTAGTATCATCTATGTACATTAGATGGAGGGATTTTGAAATAATTTGGCACAAACGTTCACCATCGTAAGAAGATATACCCGGTATGCAGACACATCTCTAACCTTTAATGATAAAGGTCAATGTCAAGTATGGGTCAACACCAAATGTTGACATTTCAGACGAAGGCTGCTTTTGTCCAAATGAAATTTTGTTAAAACATCAAGGCTTTGGCTTAAATAATAAAGAAGTTATAACAGATTAGTTATAATCTGTCCAAGTGACCTTGACCTTCAACTCAGGGTTGCGGCTGTATATAGCGACACCTCGTCTCGTGATGGTGGACATTTGTGATAAGTTATTTCAAAACCCACTCATTCATATAGAAGTGGATGTTTAACCTCTAAGTGTGACTTTGACCTTCTGTGCGGAAATGTGTCTTATACTGGGACACATCTTATGATGGTGAACATTTGTGCTAAATTATTTCAAAATCATCCATCCATGTAGAAAGAACAAAGCGGTGATGAACTATTTCAACCCAGTTTGACAGTGTTGTGGAGACATAATTACATACATTTGTAGTAGCTATTTATATATTTACAGCTGTGTAGTCGTGTTGCATTGTCGTTTTAGTCGCAGGTTGTCTGCTAACCATACCAATTTATTGAGCTCGAAAAACAATTGCAATACCGTTTCAGCGTCATGTGCCATTTGTAAATCCGGTTTCAAGAGTTTAGCCAATTCTTTAAAGTCTTTATTTCTGTTCTTCGGAATTGAATACATCCGTTGACAACAAATTACGTCTTGTATATCGACATTTGTACCGAAATCTAGACTATCAAATAGTTTGGGTAAATAGAACATTACGTCAGGTTTTCCATAATTAAGCTCGTTATTCTTTTGGGGTCTAATAGCGTGAGTATTCCAGTTTTGAGCAATTCAATCAAGGTGTGTTTAAATTAGATCCATGAAGCAAAATTTCAGATTAACAGAGTGGACTGGGTCGAGTTTATCATATCGTCAAGAATCACGCAAGTCTTTAAAACAGCTGAGCCACCACTGTAAATCTTTTTGTCGTAAAGAGCCTAACCAAAGTTCAACTCGCTGATTGGAAGTACTTTTACAAATTATAACACTTCTGTGTTTTGCAAAAGCGTCAATTGCATTGTACCGAAAGAACTGTTGTAAAAGGTATACATCAGAGTTTTCTGTTCTAGCATCACAACGTATGATACGAAGTGCCTTTTCAATTGACTTCAGGGAATTTAAAAAAAAACTTTGAAATGAGGTATGGATTATTGTTTGTATCCGATACCTCTAGCCAGATCAGTCTTCTACTTAATCTATCAATAATACCATGGATACAAAATTCAAAGGGTTTTAACTTGCAATAACCATCTAAATGCCAAATATAGTTGGGATCTTTCGCACAATAAACACGCCTTTTGAGACGATAGGTTCTTCTCAGATCAGGTTAAAATTTCTAGGAATCTATATAATTGCCGCATTGACAACAAAATTTTATGTCTATTTAATAAAAATTCTAGAATCTAGGTGTATTTGAAACCAAGTTTGAAATATTAAATGATAAGTTCGGACCTCTGATTCAAAGTTTGCTTTGGCAAATACGGTAGGTTGGTACAACACACATCACCACATAAAAAGTGCCAAAATCATTGATATTATGAGCCCAATCTTCAATTTTATTTCTGTTCATCTATATCAGTATCTGTCAGCATCTGTAAAGTATATAAAAAATAGTGTTAACAGTCAGGATGATAAGTGCAAATAACAACAATATATCTGGTACTATATGTTCTATGTAAAGAAAAATCTAACATGAATTGTTCATGTTTTTTTTTTGTTTCAATCTTAAACTCGCATGTCAAGGGTTTGCTTTGGATAATACATAACATAATTTATTTAAGTATGATAGTGCAGAAAGATTGGAGCTTTCAGACACTCTCCAGAATCCCTTATAGGAACGTCAGCAATGGTTGTTTAGTTTTTTTGCCCAGTGAAGCACCAGCTAGCACAAACCTAGCAGGATTTAAACCTAGACTGCCAGCAAATCCTCCTATCATAAGTCAATTGTGTGAACCACTCAGTCAGCCTGCTACCCTGAGCGACACTATGCGCTAGCTAGCAAATTGATTAATGTGAATATATATTTTAAAATTAAAAAATCCATCAACCCTCAAATGTATCAGATACTATCTTAATTTACAGGATATGAACAGCTTCCACAGCCGTCATTAAAACAATAAATTGTAAGAGATACTACACGTGAGAGAGGTTTGTATAACACTTACATTTTGAATAAGTCAGGACAGCTGTCGACAATACGAGAAGCTCAGCAGCCTTCAAATCGCAGCTAATCCAGATGATAAAATACTATTTTAGAAGAGACTGTGTTATAAAACGCCTCAATTAAATGGGAAATTTGTTCTAGAATATAAAGCGTTTTCGTCTGCCATATTTCATTCGAAAACGCGCCGATTTATGTCAAACAGGTAAGTCACAAATCAGAAGTCAAAAGTCACAAGTCATAAGTCGCAAGTCATAAGACACAAGTTAAAAGGGCAGGTTTATGCTTCCATATATATCTCATTTTGTTAAGGAATATTTAACTCCCCAAGCATAATAATATAACTCCTTAAGATAAAGTAAAGTGGCACACTCTAATTGTGACTTTCTTCTGACCATCAAGAGCCCTCCAAGTATATAGCACGCACTAGCAATGGCAAAACAGCACTTTAACTTAGAGATAATTTACAAAACATATACTAGTATTTCATCCAATCGGACTAAAATTCAGATCTACTAAGTTATTTCTTGCGTAGCTTTAACGGTAATTAGGAGTTGATTTTAATCAGATAAGTATTTCATCAATTGAATAATGTTCAAATTTGTGGAAAACATGTAGAATATACAATCATGTTGTAGTTTGCTATTCTGAAATTTTAAAACTTACAAAAATACTGTTGAGTATTGTATTTAATCACATATCTGTGCCGATTTTCCGACTCCGTAAAAATGCTGTTCACGTCATTTGAGTTTTACAAACATAGTAAAAAGACGCGCTAGCTAAAATGTTAGCGTTTAACTATGGGCGCGTCAATGAAAAATGATTTCTTTTGCATCTTAAACAGTCCTTATTCTGGGTATGTGATGAAAATAATATTATATTCGAGTAGGGACATTATTTAATTGACTAAAATAATATTTTTTACTCGCCGGAGGCTCGCATGATATGTTTTTTCTTCTTCAACTCCTTCAATAAATTCAGTATTGAACCTACACTTATTCAATATTCTCTATTTCCAATACACAAACACTAATATCAAATAATGATAAATATAAAGTGAAAACATTTCTCTATTTGATTTGAAAACAATGTGGAGAACTTATTATGCTCATCTGAACAGTGAATACCATTGGACAAAATTGACAGTGTCGGTTAATGTCAGTAAAAAGGAATTTAAAACATCTGTAAAATGTTGTCCCGTACTTAATATTAATGTGGTTATATTTTCCTTTTGGATTGTTAATTCCATTTGTTTTACTTTTTGAGGAATGAATGCAGCTTAAACAGGTGCTAATGGGCTTAGGAAATGTTGCAAAGTTTTACTGAACAATCTCAATCAATCAATAGAAACAACAAGAACAGGATTTTTAAGTAAGTCAGCCCTCTCTTAAAATTTAAGTCTGCATATAGACATCAAACTTAGTTTCGTTTATACGAATTTATTTTAGTTCGAATGTGTTGGAAGTTTTAAGCTTATTAAAACACCCTCGATCCGGTTCCTGGAACCAACCAGTTCTAATTAAGCAATGAATGTTAAGTTTCTTGCTGAAGGAAACAACGGCTTGCCATTGACAGATTTTCAACACATGCGGTCACCAATCCTTAGATTACTAGACCGACGCGTTAACCACTCATCAACGCCGCCAATCAAAACGTCAACGTAGGTCAGTGGTAAGGTCAAGGTTACATAAAATCCAAAAAGAATATACGACTAATGTTTCGTTAACTACAGAAGTAGTAAATACATTTTTCTTCAGGGAATCAGTATTTTATAAAAAAAGAAGAGGTGTTAAGACATGTAAGATTAAACTCTGGTTCAGGAAAGCAATAATACTTTCGTGGCTTCGTGTCACATCTGATACAAAATATATAAACATGAATATCTTTGGCATTACAGACTTTCCTTGATGGACCAATACACTTTGAGGGAACATCCGGTATTTTGATTTGGTATGACGATACCGGACTCACAACAATAAAAATGACGTCATTTTGTTTGAGTCTTTTCGATCTTCTTGTTAAACGTTAACGTGACACATTATAAACACAGTGAGTGCATCAGCATCTGGATAATTTCATATCTTTTTGTATCGTTTATATTTTGGC
Organism: Ruditapes philippinarum; assembly: GCF_026571515.1. Classification (NCBI taxonomy): domain Eukaryota; kingdom Metazoa; phylum Mollusca; class Bivalvia; order Venerida; family Veneridae; genus Ruditapes; species Ruditapes philippinarum. The sequence continues at coordinate 171,468 of NW_026860628.1, read as the reverse complement.
TTGTCTCTTATTCAATGTTGTTTGATTTATGAAATAATGCAAAACCTATGTTGGCTGATTTGGAACACTTTTCTGCGTCGTGTTGTCGCTACCGACAGCACAACATAGCGCCAAACGGTGCATTGTCGCACTGTTTTCTTGTCGTCATGTCTCTAACGATGCATGCCAAACGGTGAATTGTCGTTCGGCGTGTTGTCGCAATGCACATTGTCGTTCGGTTCAAATCCAAGGATTGGCTATTTGTATATATATTAGCCAAGCGACATCGCGACAACCCGCCGCACGACAACGCGCCGCTTGGCGTGCTTTGCTAGCGACAGGACAAGACGACAGTGCGTTAACGCGCAGTTTGGCGCGTTTTGCTAGCGACAAGACGAAAAGACGAAAAGGCGATAACGATATAGGTTGTGTTGTCGCTGTCGACAACGCAACGCGAAAAGTGTACCAAATCAGCCACTATAAAAACCTGCTAAAAGCCTAGAGTTTTGGTGCATTTATATCAATAAAATGACGTATGATAATTTAGTCAAGTCAGAAGACTACAACACATCTATGACAAAACGACTACAACCAGCAATTTTATCTGAGACATTTATTTGAAGTTCACTTCTCTGTTAGACTAATAGAGACGAAAACCTCCACAACAACACCTCTACAAACCCCGCACCACAGCATTTGTAATCCAGGGAACGATGGTTCGATCCTCGTGTTAGGCGACACCGTGACAATTGATCCCGGACATTGAGTCAAACGTCGTACGTCTCATTATCGCTGATTGAGAAAAATCGTGCGGGTGAGGTAATCAGTTACTTGCAGATTCTATAAAAGGAGGTCAGGTGAATTGAATGATTGGTGCCTTTGAAAATGTTGATGACTGCCAATAAAAGTAATGTTGTGCACTTTAGACCACAGGGTTTACCAAGATCTAATCTGTGTATGTTTTTAAGTGTGTTATATTGACAATTGAATATGCTTGTAAGTTCATATATATTGGTATTATATTGAGATAATAATGTTACATTAAATATGTGCTCGTTCCTCGAGCTCATTGCCAAATTCAAAATTTCTGACGGTCTTCCTTCCAGGGTATATACAAAACTTTATAATGCCTGTGTAATTCCTGATATATCATATGGTACGGCTATCTGGGAAACTAAGCACTTATCATGCATAAATCCGGTTCATCATAGAGCAATGAGGTTTTTCCTCGGCACGGGCAAGTAACCTCCAAATGTTAACCTCCAAATGTTGCAGTACAAGGAATGGGTGTTCATCCCATCTTTATGGGAAGCTTTTTGTCGTCATTAGAGTCGTTGTTTTATGACTTATGATATGTAGTGGGGCGGGAAATTGAGAAAATAGTGCAAATGGTGATACAAGCATGACCTTTTCAGGTAATCATCATTAAACCATGCAGATTACAAAAGTGAAGTGGCTCAAGAATATATCTTTGTCATTTAAGATGGCCGCCATTTTCAAAATGGCCGCCATATAAATTTGAAGTACATAAATAGCTTATTCGGTCAAAATTGTTGTAAAGACCTGAAACTTACAACATAACATGTATAAAGTGTCTCCTTTACAAATATTCAATTCTAACAAAATTCCGAGTTCATACCTCTTGTCAATCCAAGATGGCGTCCAATATGGCCGCCGATTTTATGCAAAACTGTTTTATAATTTCTATAGTATAATTTATAGCACATATCATGTTTATTTCGATAAAAAAGTGTTACAACATATCAGAAATAATCAAATCATATGTAAATTCTAATGAAAGTGAAGTTTTTTAAGTTTATGTCTAAAAAATATCTTTAAAGATATCAAGAAAAAAATCTCATTTTTTGCATATTTCTCTTATTTAGTTTTCTAAATCTATATTCAAAATTAAAAAAAGTTACTTTATTTCTTATTTGTCATTCAATTAAAAATAGAGTTTTGTTGTTATCATGTAAGAAAACCATAAAAACTGTAGGTTTTATATCTTATCAAAGTGGGTGGGGTAAATTTATCCGATAATTATAAAAGAAAAACAACAAACTTTGCACTGGTACATGTTATCTGTTTCTATTTCTTCGCTTTTTCTGTTAATTCTTAAGCAAATGTTAAAAAGTATTCTTTATTGGAAAAATGTATTTTTGTTTTTCTTTAGTTTATACAGAATTTATTTTAGTTTGATTGTGTAGGAAGCTATAAAATAAATATCGTTCTTTGGGTCAAGTAGATGAGATAAAATATCAATAAATGCACATACATTCATTAGTATACAATCACTTTTTAAATTTGGTTGCGTGATATTGCTTGTTCAATATCTTGATATTTTTTATTAATTGTTAATTGTAAAGATATTTTAGAAGACAGTAAATCAACAAATATGCTTTACATAGCAAACATGCACATGATTTAGGTTGTCCATTAACGCATATTATTAACTCATTGAAAATATCAAAATTGCTTTAAAGCTAACTCAGTGAGAAAATGATTTTTGCATATAGTAAACATAAGGTTATTGTTACATCATCTCATCTATGTGTTGTGAAACAGATATATCAATGATATCACCTGACCTACATACAGCTTTTGATGATTTAAAATAAAATAATTGTTATTCATAAATTACTTTATATCTATTTTTTATTTCAATAACAGGGCAATGATGACCCTATATCACACACGTCACCATTGTTTGGAAATGATCATAACTCTTTATAAACGTAGGTATTTGGGTGTTTAAATATATGATTTGTGAAATATTTGTAATCGGATGCTTTAAAAGAAACAGCCTCATATGCAGTTTCTCAGAATTGTCTCTCATGAGAGGACTTGAATAACTATTAATATTCCTATATGAGTCCATATAAACTTAGTGATCCCTGGTGCATGATAAATTTTGACCATCTTGTCCATGATTTATCAACTATTTGTAGAGTATTACAAGATTATGATGATACATAATTAATGTCTATAATCCGGTACTGTAGATATAGAGAATACAGATTTATTACTTAAGTCTGTGTAAAATTTCAAAGCCATTTTAACTGCAGGAGCATCATACAATTTTATGCATTTAGTTTAACACTAGAAGTTTTTATTCTGTTTTCCTGTACAAGTCTATAAACTCGGGTGGCTCTTTGAGCAAGATAATTTAATATGTTAAAGACACAAGATGATGAAACATGCTTAGTATCTATGTTCTATGCTCTGTACATTTTGCTTTTTGAGAAGACTTTTTAAACATTTTTACTATGTAAAATCTATGTACACTAAGTGACGCAAAGAGCGCTTGATATAACTTTTAAAGAGGTCTTTTCTACTTGACAATGTTATACCGGTATATTTAATATGTAAGTTCTAAGCATTGTAGTTCTGCAAAAGAGGACTTACATGTGATTTCCTATATAAGTCTTTCAAAACTAAGTGCCCCTTGTGGCAGGCCTTTTAATCATGCTCCTGCAGTCTAAAATGGCTTTCCCTGGTATATTACTTATGTTTGCATAGACTTAAAACTGTCTTAAAAATCTTCTCCGTAACTTAAGTTTACAGAGCAGACAAATTATCATGAAACATCACTTTGTGATACCTCTATACAAATTATGAATTATTGGCATAGGATCAAATCATTAAGTTTATATGGACTCATATAGGAATATACATTTGTAACTACATGAGTCTTAGTGTGAAACAGTTCTGAGTACCTAGATATTGGGCATGTTTCCTTTGAAGCAACCTTTACAAATAGTTCATAGATCATAACTGTATGTGGTGAAAAATATTGATACTCCTAACATGATCTTATCTTACTTCGAATTCTGTATTGAAGAGTTATGGCTATTTTCCTGCAGTGGATCTTAGGTGAGTGGTCTTGGGAACATGAAATTTGAATAATCTTTGACAGACAGTTAGTTTATATTCCAAATCATCAGCAACGTTATGTGGGTCAAGTGATACTATTGATATACTTATTTCACTACACATATCATATGATATGATGTATCAGTGCCTTAATTTTAATTTGTATCTTTTGAAAATACCATGTCTAGATATGCTATTCTATAAACAGTGCTAATTCAATTATACTTAATTACAATGACATGAAAGTAGGCATAACATTGAATCGTACTGTAACAAGCCTTCAGTAAGACTATGATATCTCATGTAAAATTCATTTTTCTCATTGTGTTGGCTTTAAAGCGATTTTAATCTTTTCGTAAAGATATTGTGAGGGAATTAATTTTATTCGTAAATAAGACAATTTAACGCATGTTTTGTTGATGTATATTAATTCTACTATCGTTACAATTAACTGATAATATTAAGAATATTGAAACAAGTTATATCTTGCAAACTCATTTTATAACTGACTGTATACACATGAATGTATACCTGCATTTACTGATATTTTAGCACACCCGTCTAGACCTGAATGAAGACAAACATTCCTTAAAAACCATTACTTTTTAACAGTGAATATTTTCCTAAGAATTCATAGAAAGTTTTACAAAAGTAAATAAATAAAATTAACTTCCAATTTTGATGTTTTTGTTTTTCAATTATCAGATAAATTTACCCCACCCACAAAATGTAAAACCTACAGATTTTATGTTTACAATAAACACATAATATTAATTAGATATCAAAAACACTTAAAGAAACTAAGTAACTTTTTTAAGTTTTGTACAATGACCTATTAGAAAACCATGTTCGAGAAATATGCAAATATTTGCACTTTTTCTTTAGTATTTTTAAAGATACTTTTTGGATAAATAACTTAAAAAGTTTGACTTACATTGTGGTTTACATATAATTTGATTATTTTTTATATGTTTAAACACTTTTTATCGAAATATGCATATTTTGTGATACAAATTATATGACAAAAGAGATATATCAGTTTTGCATAAAATCGGCGGCCATATTGGACGCCATCTTGAATTCTGAAGAGGTATGAACGCGGAATGTGTTCAAGATTTGAATTTTTGTGAAGGAGAACCTTTATACATGCTTTAGTGTAAGTTTCAGATCTGTACAAAAAATTTCACTTAATGCGCTATTATGTACGTCAAATTTATTGGTGGCCATTTTGAAAATGGCGGCCACCTTGGATGAGCAGAGATATGTTTTGGCCCACTTCACTTTTGGAATCTTTATAGTTTAAAGATGATTTCCTGAAAGTTTCATGCTTGTATCACAATTTGCACTATTTTGACAGGAGAGACCTTATTTCCCGCTCCACTAATGATAGAGTCAATAAATCTACATTTGTATGGGCTTTAGATAAAGGGAATTATAATAAATGTAAAATTGGTATTTTATTGTCATAAGATTGAGATAAGCTGAATTTTTACAATCTCTTTAAAAGCATATTCTAACTGGCGCTCCACTACCGTTGACTAGGTTGCATAGAGTAACGGAGCGAAAACGATGAGCTGATTTTAATAAGACTGTATTCACTAGGACTAAACATGTACACTGAATTGCTTTTTTTATTACTAAATGTTTTATTTATGGTTTATATACATTTTGTACTGGTACTCGTATCACACAGCTCGGTCATTGGTCTGAATAGAAATCGCCGGAATAGGCATAGGACGTATTGAACTTTCAAAGAAACCTATCCTGTTGAACACTATTGCAAAAATCATTTACCATTACCTTAGATGTCTGCCTGCTCTAAGTTTAGGTGCGATGTGGCACCAGTAATGTTGGAGACAATTCGATATGAAAATCTTCTGGGAATCTAAAAAATGTCAGTTGTGTAATAGTTATGTTGAATCAGAGCTCCATGTTATACTAAAATGCCAAATGTACGTAAGGGAGAGACAAAAATGTCTAAACCCGATAATGTTTAAGTCAAATGAGTCAGAAAAGTTAATTTTTTTTGTTCTCCAGCCCCGATTTGGTTAGACCAAATGCAAAAACATGTGATAATAATTATGTTGAAAACTAGAAAAAAAATCTAAACAGTAAAAGATCTGGAGAATACGCGATCTCTCAGACGCATTTAAGTAAGTCTTTAGTTATTACTTAAATGTTTTAAAATTATGTATAAATGCTGATTTCTATTATTGTCACAGTTTTATTGTGTACCCTATAAAGTATATTTAGTTTTTAGCTGTAACTTAATGCTTTAATTTTGTATATATACTGAATTCTAATCCATCGTTAAGGTTTTACTTTGTGTTACCAATTGCTTGCTCATCCGTTTGCTACAAGACTCAAGTGGTGATACATGATTTATGTTGATTTTTATTTTCAAATTATGTCCAATTTTCTAATTTCATCCTTTTTAACTTACTACTAGTATCAGTTACCCCTGATAATGTAATTAAGTGACTGTTAGGATAAGCAAGGAATATCTTACCTTTATTTTAAAGATATAATATGCTCATCCTTGGGTAAAATATTTAAATCACAGAAACTTATTGAAATCTATAAGATTCCTACCGAATATTTCTTACTTGAATAAAAGAATGAATAAACTTTATGTATGGGAATCTGCGTTTCCTTTTACAATATAAATGAAGTTGGTCGTTTCTGTAAAAAACCTGCCAGTTTTTTTAAATTTAAACACGCACTTTCGAAAGAAGTAAACATTTGTTTTCATTTCTGAAGCATAATGTGCCTTTAACGTGTCATTTTTTACATAAATTTTGGACCCGCAGATTACAATTTTCTGATATCCTATGATAATGGTAATGTAACATTGGCTCCAATAAAGCTAACTACAAAAATGTTTTCTACTTTTTGTCATTTAGCTGAGATGGCATTTGTTCCATCATTGTCAGAGAATAAAGTTTGAAATGTTACATTCTTCATGGTCTTCATCAAGGTGAGAGAAAAGGACTATTATATGACTCTTTTGTTGTTTTACAATTATTGATCTTCTATCTCAGTTTTTCATTTTCAGTGAGACAAAAAAAGGTGTTGGAGCACCACATTAAAAATTCCGTTTTCGGTATTAACCGGACAAGGCCCTTGAATGATTAAATGCTAAACTTTCGCATTTTCACCCGCTGAAATGCACTTTAAGACGTCTTATTCATCTTTACACACCGATTTTTATACGAAAATTAATGAAAACTATAAGAATCGGCGAAAAATGCGATATTTTTTTTATTTTGTTATCATGATTTCTGCAAGCCTCTATCTAACTGTATTGAGTTCATTCTTTCACCTGCTTTCTTGTATTCCTAAGATGAACTTTACTGCAGAGGCATTCACAAGTAGAGATACTGCTTACATATATTATCATTAATAAATTGAGAAATATTTTACCTTCATAACATTGTAAATAATTGAACACAAATATAATTTGTTATATACACCAATGCAAAATTGTACAATTTTTGTATAACTCAAAATAAAAACAAAACCTTTTTGTTACACTTTTTACTAGTACTAGGAAGTGGACTCCTAACCCAACTGAAGATTTTGACATGACGGGACTAGATTTTGTTTAATATATTTAAGTTCGATATAAAGTCAAGAACATTAACTTGTGCATAAAATTTCAGGTTATCTGCTCACTCCGTTTATCAAGAATAATAATTTTAATTGTGAAGAAAATGACTCAAAATTGAAAAGCATTGCAACGCTTTTCACTCAAATCAGACGAAGAATAAATCAATAATACGATTTTCAATTTATTTCTTAATATATTTCTTGATTATGTTTTGCATATCTTTCTGTTTTAAGTGCCCGAGCTGATCTATGTAAGAAATTCAAATATTATGTTCTGAGTCGTTTGGATCTTTCCAACAACCAGCGCAGCTGAACAATACATGTATTCGATTGTGGCGTTACGCCTCTCCCGTTCCTCTGATTTCCATTTATTTGCAGTTATTCATCATACAAAACCTGGATGGTATAACACAGTACACAAATTCTTTTAAAGTTTTGTACACTTATCAGATAACTCTTCCGAATTCTTTCCACTTTAAAATCAATAGTTAGATCCCTTGACGGTAGGAAACGACTATTGCAGAAATCACGTCAAATTTTATTGAATTTCAAACAAGAACAATAAAAACGAGAATCATAAAGTAAGTGTATATAAAATAGTTTATGTAGATCTGGGGGAATGTTTCTTTATATTACGTTTCTGTAAAAATGAATGGAAGAACGTCTTTCGTTGCAGTGTTTTGTGTAAACGCTTAAAATAAACTAATAATACGTGTTCCCATTTATATTTAATAAAATACTCACGTCCAAATGTTTCATATGCTGTGTACCACAAAAACACGTACATGCAGGTATAAACAATTCTCTTACGAATATGAGTACGTGAATTTAAAATGTAGTATACATTTGCCTTCCCCAACGCTAAAAAAACCAACAAATGATAAAAAAATAAAATAAATGAAATAAAAATGAAATAGTCTAGATTAAATGATAAATACATAAAATAAAAGGAAAGAAAAAACGAACGAACGAACGAACGAACGAACAAAAAACAAACAAACAAACAAACAAACAAAATTGAAATAAGTAATAAAAATACACAAAATAAACTCATTTAATCAATAAATAAAACACCAACAAAACGCATTGCTCACAACTTTACCATAGTTTAGGGGTTGTAAGAATATGGCAGAATCCGAGTAACTCATGACTTCACGTATACAATGGTATAAGGTTAAAGTTTTGTGTAAAACATACTGTACTAGTAATATTTCAGTAGATAATGTACTGAAGGTAAGTGCACGGACCTAGCTATATGCATACATACATATAACACACGTAAGTACAAGTCAAACAGACGGACACTGCCAGGGTTATTATTACTATTTGATGGGAATCAAAGTTATTATATTACTATGATAATAAGAAGTAAGATAAGCTGCATAGACGTTTCTACGATATCGCTGATTGTCTGACTTCTGTTGCGCATGTGCAGTGTACGTAGCACTAACGATTGCTACATCAAAGCATCAAAATATGTTAGAATTGTATTCGGCACTTAGGTTATTCCCCTGTCCCCTCTTACAATTATTTATGGTGTGGACGTCAATTTTATGGATGTATTTGATTATTGCATCAATAACAAAAATCTGAAGCAGTTTTGAAGCTTAAATAACAAGAGATGTTTGTGAAACACCGAAAATGCCCACCCCACCGGCATTATACATTAATTATGGTCAGTAGACATGTAAAGGAAATTTACTTTTTGAACTTAAAATCATAGGGAGTCATCTAACGGTACTATCTGACTGGTATCAACCTATCAAGTATGACGCGTCTTAGCTAAAAAGCTTTCAAACTATAGGCTGCACAAACCGTGGTTGACATATAGACAGATTTGACTGTACTTCTTAATTATAAACAATTATCAATAACCATATTCAAACAATCTGAGTTTTTTTTATTGTATTCTTTAATTCAATTAATCAGATGACCTCTGTAGTTGCAGAGTGACAAAGTAATGGTCCGAGTGATATGTTGGATGTGCATAGCAGGCATGGTATGTGGTTAGCATTTCCAGTGTTAGATATGCATGATCTAAACATGAGACCTGGATATGCAGAATTAACAGAATTTATATTGGTAACGTTAGATCTTCCCATAAAGTCTGATATCTGAGCATTATAAGGTCTTGTGGATTCAATATTAAAATTTCCAAGAATTATTACGAAGAAAATGAACGGAAACTGTAAATACGTGTAATTGGAAGTTTTCTAAGTCCAAGGGGCATAACTGTGTCAACACTTGCTCGCTCGTACCCAAAACAAACCTAATCTACAAATCCTTATGATAAATCTGTATACGAAATTTCATTACAGTATGTGCAACCTCTGTGAAGAAAATGAACGGAAATTGCAAATAATTGGAATTTTTCTAAGTACAGGGGGCATAACTTGCTCGATCGTACCCAAAACAGAACTTGACCTAAATATACTTATGATAAATCTTTCTACTAAGTTTTATTTCAGTAGGTGCACACTTTGCGGAAAAAAATGAACGGTCACTGATGATGGATCGACAGATAGACCGACCGACAGACATCAGCAAAGCAAGGAGTAAGGACATGAAAAATAAACTATTTTTTGTTATCACATTTTTAATACTTGATTCATAAAGTTTCATTTTTAATACTTAATTCATAAAGTAAAAAATGAATCAACCACATAAATATTCCAATAAATGCAACAAGCCTGTCATACTGAGTTGACATATAAACTATCCTTTGCCGAATTTTATCTGAAACCTGAAATAAATAAATAAATAAATAAATAAAACATTGATCTCATTTCCTTATAAGGTTAATGAGATATAAGAATTGAATTCATATTAACGTGCCATTACAAACCCATCAACGGCTATACTCATAAGAAATTATTTTACCGTAACCTCTAAAACGGAGATACTCAAGAACAAATTACCTTTGCGTTCGTTACCACAGGAAGTAGAGTTCAATCTCCTTATAAGGAAAATGAAAGGAAAAAAATCCATAATTGCCCCAAGCACGACTATAAAAACATAAATCTGCTGAAATAAATATCGTAAATATTGATTAACAAGTCAACAATCCATTTGGAATATATAATGGGCCCTTGTATCAATAACACATGTCCAAGTTTAGCGTAAAATACGGACATGGGGAGGATGTGTCTTACAATAAACAACATATTTCATAATGTTTATTGAGCTAGTGACTTCCAAAGATATCGGAGTTTATCGTTGCCATTTGTAATGAAAAGTGTCACGCAATAGCAAAATCACGTACTGCTAGCAGAAATCTCGCGGGAACATATATCCGTTCTGTGAATAAATATTGCTTTGATTTCCATATCATCTTCTCTCAATACAGAATATCGCGACAAATTCATGCGACATTTAATTGATCCTACAATCTCTCAGACATTCTGGCAACTAATACAATAAGACTATCAGTCTTTTAGTCTAACTTTCACTACATTTGGTATTTAAATTACGTTCTTAGAAGTGCTAAGAAAAATCTATATTCGCATGAACACATCCCTTGAATAATTTGGTCTCGTCCTACAATTTCTGTTGCTAGACTCGTAACGTGAAGTCGTTCAGTAACTCCATGCGTCAGATGTGTTGGTCTCAAAGATTTCCAAGGCCGATGTTGACGTAAAATTGCAGTATTTAAGGCAGGTTTCGACGACAACGAACAAAATAATTCCAATGCTCGCAAATCGTCAAACCCGGTAAAATAACTACAGTCTAGATGACTCCTGTAGGTACGTGTGGAGACAATCCGCGCGGGAATCACCGTCTGTCTGCCTTTCCTGTTCTCCTTCTATATAATACAAAGCTGTAAGAGTGACGGTGTCATAAGGGCTATATTTCAGATTGTCATATGCTGTGTAACTTACTTATAGCTCTACAGCAAATATAAATGCATATATAAATCTTATACTTGAAAGTAAACAATAATGATGACACGATCATAAAATAATGAGAAACGAAGAAATATTAACTACCATAATATCCGATAGATAGGTGCTTGGCATGTTTTTTATCCGGGCAATGTGTTTGTCAATTATCACTAATAAAATACAACAATAACATTCCACACAAACACAAAAAGATAAAATAGTTACCGATAAAAAAACCTGTGTCTCAAACTATACAAATAATTCTTGTAATATCAGTCTTGCAGGTGTTTTATAATGATCTTTTTACACGAGAATTTAAAAAAAAAAATAATAAAAAAAAAACATTATAAAAGAAACTTTTAATGGAAGAGCTTTGCCAAACAGGAAACATTATTTTTGTGATTACAAATACAAACCCAAGTTTGATATTTCGTAGAAAGAAGAATATTTAGTCATTACAAAACATTAGCAACATAGCACAATATTCTATAAAATATGTTAATATGAATACATGAATCTATTAAAAAATTACTGCATTCGTCATGATCTGACCAAAAAGCCAAACGTAATTAAAGCATATGTCTTGAAAAATCATATATATACATTTATTTATATAAAATTAACATCCAAGCTTGTTTCAATTGCAATATTAGAATGCAATTCCATTCTGAATACTTTTTACCTTTATTGTGCGTCTAAAATGTTCCGATATTTTTTTATCTAAGCGTCAGTGTGTTTCATTTTCCTTGACATACGGATCATCCATACAGTAAAGCTGTGTTTGTCTGAAGCTGCCTTCAATAGTGCTATTCCCCTTTTGTTATCCCAAACATCTATTTGGGGCAACGTTTTGACGAAGCCATTTTCTAAACAATGCTATATTTGTAACATATACTCTAAATCAAAATAATCCATAAATGTCAAATAATTATTCAACAGCACTACATTCAAAGATAAATGTATGAATTATATTTCAAGAAATTAAAGAAACACCAACTGCCTTATATAATGTCTTGGAGCACTTTCATACGCTTTATAATACGAAATAATATTCCCGTAAATTATCCAACATACATCTGGAACGTATAGGACGGCGGTTAACCAATCATGACAAACGATTTGCCTAATAAATGCACAGTCAGATATCTATAGTAACTGGAAATCGACTGGTATTGTTAAAGGTCATATTTTCTGATTTCAATATATCTTCCTAAAGTGGCTGCTCAGGCATTTATACAATCTAGTCGCCCGTAGGCAAATCAGACTAGAAGTGCCTCATAGACATGGATTCCTCAGTGACTTGCGAATGAATCAACGTCACGGAATCCTTTTACATAGTACCATAATCTAAACTGGCAAAGCATTCCAGACTGAGAAATTCAATAAAGAAAACTCAGTTTACACATATAATAATTCATTTTCAATTTTCTCATGAGAGACTGAACGTTTGTTATGGTGTCACGAAATGGATAAAGAATGGGATAAACTGAAAGGGGGTCTTGTTTTACTTTACTCTGAGATTTATGACGCGCTAAGTATTATGAACGAAACGCTAGGTGACTGCGTGGAACATATACTGTAACAGAGAAAGTATTTTCCAAGGTGGAAATGTGCTTAGAAAGTCATTAATATTTAAATAAACAAATGCATGTGCCCCAGCTACAAGGCAAACGTTTTGTCAGGTCTACAATGATGTAAATACTTTACCTTTATTTTCGTTCTTCGTTATTTCATTAGCTGTCAATTTACTGTAAAAATAAAAAAGAAATATCTGTACCGGTAATATCATCATAACATACATATACCAAAATGGCATGGTGACACAAGAGGAACAACTGTTTGGTAAACGGCATAACCAGCTCTCTTTCTGAACTCGATAAACTTGGGTTAGACTAGGGTGGGTATTGTACGAAACTCAGCAAAACATCCTGAATCTAGCATATTTCTTACAAATTTGATAGGACATCTGTCAGTTTGTGATAAATCATGTTTCTTTAGACTATTAAAGCATAGAAATACCCATCTTATCAAAAACATGATTTTTGTCCCATGAAATTGGTTTTTGATATCTGAGCAAGTGATGGCAAGAATTTTGGTAAAATATCAGCATTTCTTATGGAAACGATTAGTACCATTGGTATAAAATTTGGAAATTAAAATAATCAACTGCACGAAACCGAATAAAAAACAGCATATGTACCATGAGCTTTATCAAGAAAGAAATCCCAAATAATTTTGCTTCAGGCAAAACATCTTTTATTTCTTTAAATGTATAGACCTTGCACAAATAGATATCGTTCTTTGTCACCAGCTAACAGGGCCTGATACATCATGGCACCAGATATATCATTTAATATGCCACAAAATGAAGAAATAGATTGATAAATGATGGAAAATGAGAATACTTGTATTATTTCAAGTGTGTGATGTCAAATTCAATTTGTCATGTTTCGCGTGCTCACGTGCTCATGTTCTCATGAGATCATAGCCCATGTGACATTCTCTTTTTGTCTATCTCTGATACAGTAGTAGTGTTTGTGATTGGCAGAGATTTTAATGTACGTGAAAGCGTTATGTCCTTTGGCATTTTCCTTTAACCTAACTAGAGTGCCATACTGTCACGCAAACATATTAGATGAAAATAGATAATTGAAACAAAACAAAATCCATGATCATCTGGAATCACTTTCAGGTGTGAAAAATACAAGTGAAAAAATACAAAATATATTTAACCTGTATGGAACTTTATTATGTAAACATGTGCTTAATATTATAACTGATGAATACTTACCAACTTGATTTGCATTTATATCATTGCTACGAATGTTTGTGTTTATGTTTCACTATTATTATACATATTAAATTTTAAATAATATCTTTCTGTTCATTAACAATTTGTAGTTGCACGTTATTAACCCTCATTTCAACGGTTAAATATTACAGCATTGCCGGTATCAACAATAACAAGCCTACTACTCTGGACATTCAATCAGGCACTATTTACTCGAATTCCGTTTTTCTCGAAGTGAAATACCAAGTCCCTTGAAATTCGAGTTACCGAGAGTCAACTTAATGGATACAGATGTAATAAACCGATGTATATAAACAGCAAAAGAGATTCAACAACATTTCTGTGACAATATAAACTAATAGATACACCAGCCTTATGTAGAATAACTAAATTCATTAAAATAGTTTACTTGTAGACTGCGCCCTTAATTTTAAGAAAATCTCTTCGTCCGGAGTTTACAGAAAAACAAGTACTTTGTGAATCAGAGATTGCGCACATTATGCTTCAGACTAAAGAGGAGAGGAATGTCTTTGCATCGCAGAAGTCAGATATTAGCTGCATGTAATATTCGTAAATAAGGATGACTCTAATGTAAAATATTAGCGTGCGGCCCAGGAGAGATTTTCCGTTACTGAATCGCTTAATCATACCATGAATAATGGCTATGAATGTTTGCAACGATTTACATATCAGTATGCGGACAGAAATTGATGTTTAAACATTTCTGCCCGTTGCTGGGTAACAAATACCAATTGTTCATTAAGGATCCAAATTACAGAAAATCTCTCCTAAATTGTATAAATACAAGGATTAATATGCTCATCATCTAGCTGATATTGTCTTTATTTTTATAGTATAATTTACTATATATTCTAAAAGAAGGAACAATTATTGAAATGTCGTCAAGTTGAGAACAAATTGATTTTATGAGACGCCGATTGATTATACAAGAGAACCACCGCTTGGTTTAATAATGTACGACATGCAAATATTGAGGGTAGCATTTGAATAATGTTTGGTATTGTAAAGACAGCAAAATATCAAATGAAAAAAATAACTACTTAATTTCAGATTTTTGTAAGTATCATTTAACTATACCAATGATGTAATTGTACCGTACCATACCGTACCGTACCGACCTGTACCGTACCGCCGTACCGTACCGTATCGTACCGTACCAAACCAAACCAAACCAAACCGTACCGTACCATACCATACCATACCATACCATACCATACCATACCATACCATACCATACCATACCATACCATACCATACCATACCATACCATACCATACCATGCCATGCCATACCATACCACACCATGCCATGCCATGCCACGCCATGCCATGCCATACCATACCATACCATACATACCATGCCAAACCATACCATACCATACCATACCATACCATGCCATACCATACCATACCATACCATGCCATACCATACCACACCACAAGACATACCATCCCATACCACATCACACCATACCTCAACACAACACAACACAACACTGCCGGTATATTATTATTTAAATACATGCAAACAATACTAATAAATTAGAAAAACATTTTTTGAATATTTACCAGTTGTTCAGACTAAAATCTTTCTACTTTTGATATTATCATTTTCATAACATGCATAAACAGAAAAAAAAACTTTATTTGATACATTGAAACAGTGCGTTTAATACAACTTTATTCAAATTTTAATGCATAGAATTAAAGTAATATCATGGCATAGAGACACAAAATGTCTTAATTTCAATTAAAATGCATAATATCAGTGCTCTCTCAAAGATCAGAAAAAAATATATCTGTAAAATAGTTATATTCTATTCATATATTTATGCACAAACAGAGACTTATATTACCTTGTGATGGATTATAGCTTTATAGATAGGAAATGATGCTGTCAATTCGAGCCATGTGTCTTTTGCACGACATACCGCAGACTGTAACAGAAATGAGATATGCTTTGACAACGACGCATCTTAGATGAAATAGGAGACCAAATTACTAGATTCAATGTCATCTGATTGATCGCCATTAAAGTGATATTTAGAGAAGAAAATATTATGTTTATGATTGATAGTATTACACTATTATATAGAATATTTTACGACAGTGGATAGAATAAACATATCAATTCGTTATTAGTAAAACAACATCGTGAAAAGTGACGTAGAATTTTTTGAAGGTCGCACAATAAACACAAAATTGTAAATTTTGCTGACTTGGTTAAAAATTGCAACTTTTGCAAATGGTAGCACAAACAGAAGTATCATTGGTATTACTGTCAATCTTAAATTTTACTGGATGGTCCAAAATATTTTTCATCTATATGGTATTTGGAGAAAATAACGTAAATGACCCTAGCCAAGATAAAAGTATCAAATCAGAATACATACAAATTAAAGTGTGTCGCAAGCAATAAAACAATACATATAATATATCTTATGATGGACATTAGGTCTGTGTAAACCGCTCTTTTATATTTCTTCTATGGGGGAAAAAAGTTAATAACAAACTGTTGAACATTATTGTCAGACATACTTTTGTATTTGCAGACTTAGTAGTTTGACATGATGTATACGAGCGGGGACATGGAGCATCTATTGAGCGTTAGAATCATTTGTCTAGACTTGTTTAACAAGAGGGCAATTTATCTATGATGACAAATTTATACTTCAGACATTATGTTCTTTCATGGGTAAGTAATAAACATGATGAAAGTCTGGAGAAATCTCTAGACACACTGTGATGTCCTACTAAAAGGATATATATGTAGAT
Organism: Ruditapes philippinarum; assembly: GCF_026571515.1. Lineage (NCBI taxonomy): Eukaryota > Metazoa > Mollusca > Bivalvia > Venerida > Veneridae > Ruditapes > Ruditapes philippinarum. The sequence continues at coordinate 154,540 of NW_026860628.1, read as the reverse complement.
ACTTACAAAACATTTAAACAAGTTGGTATTGATTCTGAAGATATACAAATCTCTGTTTAACATTGGGAGAAGAATATAATGTTATACTAAATTATATATTACGGTGCCACAGAGGTGACATTTATCTCGTGCTCACGAGATACTATGTAGTGGCCACGTGGTACTAAGTCGTGCGCACTAGATGATTAAGTTGTGCGCTCTAGATACTATGTCGTGTGCACAAGTTACTAAGTCGCGGCCACGAGTTATAACCTGATACCTAACTAGTTAATTAAGAGGTTAGGTTACGTAAACGTAGTTTAACGAATACCTAACTAGTTAACTAGTGAACTATTTACCTGATAACTAGTTTAATTAAGAAGGTTAACTAGTTACGTAACTTAGTTAACTGATACGCTAAACTAGTTAATTCCAAGAGGTTAACTAGTTACGTACGTAACTAGTTAACCTGAAAATTAACTAGTTTAATTAAAGAGGTTAATCCTAGTTACGTAACTAGTTAACCTCTTAATTAATTAGAGTTAAATCGGTTATCTGGTGGCAGAAATATGCCACCATAGATAATTCTTTGGTCGGTAGAGAATAATTTGTGGGTCGGCAACGAGATACTTATTGTCGTTAATTAAAGAGGTTACTAGTTTATGCGTAACTATCGTTAAACCACTTAATTATCTCGTACATACGACTTAATAATAGTGCCCTGTATGAGGCTTATTCGAAATTCTATATATCAAAGAAACGCCGCTATCTTTCGTACCAATCATTCATATATAAATTGAGACTTTCATGTTGCAATTTAATTTTGCTGTAACGCTCACATATTACTGATACAAACAAATCGTTTTCATCAGTCCTGGGCTTCAATCAATTCCTAACATGAGAACCTTTTGATTAACGATAGGAATCTGAATCAAAAGTAATGATATAAGATTGATTTGATTTGTCTGTATAAAATAAGAACTAATTTGTCTATATTTGTATCTTATTTAATATTGTGCCTGTTGCCAAGGACTGGTTTCCTACAAACTCTTATTGATTCTTTTGTACACATCAATTCACTTTCTGAATCTGTTATTCATAGAAGCTATATTCAAATAAATGTTATGGCTTTTATAATGATGATGATGATAATGATGATGACGACAATGATGATTATAATAATAAAAATAGTACAACATTTTTGATCAGTTTTCGCATAATTTAGGTTAGTTAAAGTATACAATGCAAAGTTTAAACTACTCGAATTGATGTTTTAGATACACCGCCTTGATTTGGCACTAATTAACTTTGTATTATTGTTACATTATCTTCTTAACGTGACACTGATTATTGGTAAATAGAATTGGTCTCAGTTTAATAAAACTTATAAACATGTGTAGATGTTTTATATCAAAATCTATAATATTTCATATCCTTGTATTGAAAATAAAACCACGTTTTATGATGTTTTATTGAATTAATGACGCCAAACATATCCTAGACATCAGTCACATACCAAAATGTACATAATGATTAGAAAACAACTGTTAACAACTTGATATTATACATATTATGATAACAATTCCCATTTACAGAGCACTAAACTCTAAGATTTACAAAGTATTTTCTTGAATTACAAATTTTCATATCAGGCGTACATAAATGTATCTTTATAATTTTGTATTTGTGTTATCATGGCAGACGAAAAAGAAAATCACATTAGATCTTGCCCACATCAAATATTTGAAGACGTTGCGGCTGTATTTATTGCATTGGTTTATTGCCAAAACAGTTAATCAGATATACATAAAAGAAACTACTATCACATTTAACAATGTTCTTATTTGAGATTTTTACAATAAGCATTCGTTCGCAAGCATCGGCATTTTCTCTCTGACAAGGGAAATCAATATTTTTATAGACACATAAATTTCTGTACGAAGTACGTACGGTATTATGCAGATCTTAACTTTGTGTTTGGCGTCTTACCGAAAAAAGAAACAAGTATATTCTTGTTTCTACATTATGTAATAGTATACAATTTCCAAATATGTAATGGAATGTAGTGGATGTGTTTACTGGTTTAAGACAAGAAGCTGGCGCATTACATGTTAAATTTCTTGAATGAACTTGTCTTATTTCCATTGTTTTGGGACTGTAAATTATCAAATTTGGTGATATTAGAAAATTTAGTAAGTCAGCCAATAGTGTAGTTGTTGCTAAGACTGCATATGATGCCTGTTATGGTATTGCTTTGCATTGGTGGCAAAAGCTATCATATCCGGTTTCAGTAGGGAAAAGACTTGATATCCCCCAAGGCTGTGACGCAACACAATTCTCATTACAGTCAGATATGCACGGTTGCTTATCACGTTACGTTTAACGGGTTTCTGTAAGTTAAATCCCACAATCTTAAAATTCCACAACAAAACTGTATTTAAGAAACATAAAAATCATGCATAAATCATACACATAACAAATAATATAATCTTTTTTTACCGGCAACAAGTTTAAAAATTGCCAACTGAAGTTCAAACTCCTTAAAACTTCTTATGTAAATAATTGATTTTGGGTCATAAAAAAACCCCACAAAACAACAAGGACAACAACAGCAACAACAAAAACAACACTAAAAACAACAACAACAACAACAAAACAGCTATAACTAACAAACAACCTGCTATTGGGGATAAAAATAGAAGAAAAACAAAATCATTTCAAAACACAGTTCATACTTTACCGTATGTAGATAGGAAAATAGAAAACAAAACAAACAAAAATTGTTGTGGGAAATTCTTTTTTCAAAACACGTTTTCTACTTAACTGTATCTTAGTATGATGATAGTCACCGGATATAGATATTTATTCAGATATACTGTGATGAAATATTCGCAACTGTTATAAAAGAAATGTATTCTTTAACATTCATTGAGATGAAGTTTAAAGTAAAAAGTCTATCTCCGTTTTTACAAAGAAAATGTCATTAGTAAACGTTTTATAATAAATCATGCTCAAACTACAGTAAAAATAATTGAAATGTCCTTAATAGAAATCATTAAGTAGAAAGAAAACCTGTTGCATAGCATGTGGTATATCACTGAATAAGAATAAGTATTGAAAACATATCTATAAGGTACATAAGATTTACACCATTCTTGTTTCTTTTTGTAACATTACAGTTTCATTTTTTGAATAATTTTTTAATCTGTACGGTAAAGTAAGCTTTGGAAGAAACATATGAAATTTGGCCCACCCAATCTATGTATACTTACCAACATTATTCTTGAAATTTATGGCTCTTGATCATAATTCACGAAATTTCGATTTTTTGTAGGAGATAAAATATTTGCTAAATTTGTTTATCATTGTCAATGAAAAAAGTCAGGTTAAAATATACCATCCATAAAATATGTTTAACAAATATAATTATCTCTGCATGTTAGGGATTACCCATTCCATATTAAGAAATATTTGCTTTGTCTTTACATTAAAATATACAGTCATGAACAGCGTCTATGAATCTACGAAATGACACATACATGTTCAGGAATGGCCTCGCATATTACGTCATATGTTACAAAGATATGATATGCCGAGGTTGAGGCAAAGCAGACGTGAATAAATCTTGCTTAATTATACCGGGTGTTTGATGTACTATCCTCAGAAAGTGTTCCGAGAACAACAGACACATAATTCATAAAGATAAGAAGCAAGACGAAAATACAGAAAAAGCAATGCCTTTGGCCATGTACATGATGTACTTGTTTTTATTCTTGTTTGAGAAGGTATATAGATATAACTATTTACATGCAATCATCATGCACTGCTACGCTTTGCTTTTATATAATGTTATTCCTCCTATGGCACAAGCTCTTATACAATTCATGTTAAATAGGACAAGTAATAACAGCAACAACCATTTTGTCCAATATACTATGAAGTTCAAATTCTTCTAAGAAGTAGTGCTTCTATTGAAATCGTATGCATACAGTTATAACATTCTTAATAAATAATATTTAATCATAATTTGTCCGTATCAGTCAATTTTGTAGAATCCTTTAATAGAAAGCCTGATACTTGTGCAAATTCCTTGATGTACTTTAAATCTTTTTTTATAGGAAATGTTGCCTGACGCATCTTCGAGTAACCAATTATGATGAAATACTGCACGAAATTGCTTGCTTCAAATCGATACCTTCTTTGATTAGGCTGTTCATATAAAACATAAAAATCGAACCACTTCAAGCTACGGTATAAATGGAAATGTCATGTTTATATCATGTAAATTATCAAGATTTCGAGATGAATGATGGCGATATGGCAGGCAAAAGGCAGTTTTGAAAGAGAGCAATCATTAACTTTAAAAAGGACTGTGTTTGTTGTGTGCTCAACTTCAAAGTCCATTCTTCTTTAAGAGTGACTGAAGCTGATATTGGTGATAATACACTCTGAAAGCATTAGCTACAGCGATATTTTGTCAACACTTATATGATTACAGAAAGCCAATTAAGGCGGCAATATGAAAGATGGAAATCATTTATATATAGGAAATAGAAACACTACCACTTACTACATACATGTGACAAAACGAAATAAACAGAATTGATTTTGTCAAAAAATAGTATATTGCTTAGTACATTGCCGAACTCCGCTTTCACACTATACGAGCATATTCCCGGTTTATGATTTTATTACTAACTCTTATATGTCTCGTGATTTCGTCACTATGATACGGCATTCGTGGTCAATCCATACATACCAAAACATCAAAACCGGTGCAATATAGCCGATAAATACCACTCAAAGCGATATCATTTCTTAAATAAAATATTAAAACAATCATTTGCTACCTGTTATTGTTTTACTTACAAATAAGACCAATATGTCTGATTGATCACTACGTTCGAAAGTAACTGAATCGGAAAGAAAAAAAAAAACGGTTTTTGATTGCAGTGATCTCGTTCGGTTCGATTTATCGATCTCGGCCAAATGATTGCAAGATCAAAAGACCAAAGGTGCATTATCAATGCATGCGGCAGCGTTATATTTTATTGAATATCTTCTTTTAGATTTCAACACCTTTAAAACATTTTATTGATACGAGTTTCTGTTGAATGTAACGGAAATAAATTGCCTCAAATTACTTTTAATGGCACACTGACTGATTTATAGCCATGATACTGGCTTTATTTGCCATGAGTTCTTGAAATAAATTGCCATGCGCAATAACAGTGTTTATCAAAATTTCACGTTGCTGGAGCGAGTGTTCTATAAGATTTATTGTCGCACAACGCAATGCAATGTAATAAATAAAATCATCCTAGAGACTGAATATTTAACAACTTTATTCTTCCTATTTGGAAGTTTAATGTACACAACAAAATGGACAACTATCATTTTCAAGATTTGCACAGTATTTTCATTGTATCAGTAATTGTTGTAAAACATACAATCTCTGCAAATAATTATTATAGTAACAAAATCAATTCAAACTGAATCTCAACCAAAACATAGTGATGTGCAATTGAAATGAATACATTCTAAGCAAATGAAAGCGATTGCATTGTTTTTGTTCAATCAGGAATGATTTGGCTTTTTATTCTTCTATATCATATCCATTTCCAGTTTAAATTTACCTTTTATGTGTTTAAATATTACTATAAGCTAAAGGAGTAGATACAGTGTGATAAACTGAAAATTGTCCGCTGCTTACAAGGCTTATAAAGATTTCTTCAAGAATTTTTAATACTTATAAACATAGCAATCAATTTCAATTCACTTGCTTTTTTCTTAGTTCATATAACATAACAACAGTTCATATAAAATGAAAACAGTTCATGTAACATAACTAAATGACATAAAAAGCAAGCAATAGAAATTATAAAAAAACAATAACTTCTTTGATTAAAAGGTTTAAAACTTTCTACAATCATTTACGATTTATGTAAATATGTATTTACATTTTGCTATAGTTACATCTATTTTAAAATTGCAATTTTCAACAGGCGTGTGTGTAATGTGTCGATGGTCCGGCTTCGAGTCTAAAAATGTCTAACTTTTTTTCCATTCCACATGCGGTTATACCTAACCTTAATATATCTTCATTTAAAAGTATTTGTAAAATTTATTGAAATACTTTAAAGACAGATAATAAACTATATTGTTGTACCATTATTTTTACGAATCATAAACATAACACAAGTTCTGTATTAAAATGCCAAGTCTGTGAATATGTCATTTTTAATGTCTAGATATATTTAAACAAGCCAAATGTAAATCAGTAGATTATATTGTACACTGGTGAGACATATAAAAACACTCTTTACATGTGAACCTTTCATGTTCCCGTCTGTTGCCACTTTTGCCAAAATAAACATAAATCTTTGTGCTTAGACACTGCAGTCAAATATGCATCTTTTCAGACAAGGTTTTATGCATTGTTTATCAGATGTCCTTACGATGTATGAGGGTACTAGCACGTAAAACACTTAACTAAATGCAATAGTTGAGATAAACTATCGTCAAAACTTGTTTGCGTTTTTAGGAAAAGAGACGTTTTTGTTTAATAACCAATAGAGATACAGCACGTCATAGCAATTTTTCTTTATTGTAAAACTCTTTGATATTCAATGAACATTACCACTTAAAATGCCAGGATGAGTTAACACGAGCTTTCCAGAGAAAACTGAAGTGTTTATACGATGCAATAGGAACGCTGTATTCGGAGTGGTTCAGACATTTTCCTTTGTTTGCCCATTAAAGATAGTGGATCCGTGATGTCAGTATAATATTTCCGTGAAGTAACATCTTCTGATGTTTTCGGTATTCTTCGGACGACGTCATTGAATATAACACAAATAAACAGTCAATTTCTGTTAATGTCATAAACCTTAATGATCATTTTAAAGATGTTTTATTGATGTATATGATTAAGTTTGGTAAAATTAGGAAGTATGCTTTTCACTCAACGACATTTAGTTTTGAAAACATAAATTAAATGCAATTATACTGCAGGCATGTTACTTGTGTTCAATTATTGCCTTCTCGAACATTTTTTTTCAAACTTCAGTAATAAAATAATTGAAAAGTATACCAAGTATGGTGCCTATTTTACCATCATAATTTTGATTCATTTTATTTGTTTACCAAGTTTCGATACATATCAGTTAAGTATAAACAGGTTTTCAAGATAGGAGAGCTAACAACATTAAAAGTTTTCATTTAAATTTATTCTCAATCAATAATACAACATAATGAGTCTTATACTTCTTGCATCACATGGTGTTTTTATTTTTTGCCTATCCCATTTTATATAATATAACAATGGCTACTTGTAACAGGTCAAAATGGACTTGTAAAATTAGAAATAAAACACAGCACACTTCACTCATTTTTGTTTGTTTGTAGGACATTAAATAGGGTCCCGTGTTTCATCTGCATATATAGAGCAGAGATATACGGAAAACAAACTGTGTTTCATGCCAATAACCGTTGGTAAAAATTTCCAACGCCACATGCTATCATATGTTTGAGACAAAAACTGAAAACATGTATAACCCATCCCATAAATTGTTTTATGCAATGACTAGTGAAAACATATTTGTAACTACAATAAAAAGCAGACTGAAACGACCAAAAGAAAAAAAGGAAAAAGTGAAACATTGCACCATTGAATCAATAAGTTTTATGTAACGGCAATTATTTCTGACAATATAATTATGCAAATAATACCGCTTATTCTTGTGACGGCTGTCTCAGACTGTAACACGAGTCTTATCTGCAGGAAATGCGTTTTTAATGTTTCAGGTAGTTGGTAGTTTATTATTGACGACCTCATCAATTTCATAATGCACCTAATGAAAGTCTTATATAGAAACCACCAACGCGCCGGTAAAGTTACCGTTAAGAACGCAGTTCTTTGAGGTAGATAAATGCTTCAGACGGCAGAGACATTATGTATAATTTGATCCGTAATCGTTCTCAATTATTCAAAATAATGATTTAATTTTAAAAACAAAGTATAAGATGTCTTACTCAGTTCATATTCGGTATAAAAGGTATGATTACATTCATGCCTGCAATGTTGTTTTTTTTTCATATAAAAAGGAATAAAAATGCCAATATTGATTTTTTTATCAAAACTTAACTTGCTTAACAGGCCAATATTTAGAGTTTAAGAGCAATTTAGTTGTTTTTTGTTGATTATCTCGAATAGGTTTAATGTATGTGTAAGTGTAAACTACTTGAGAAAACGACAGCTACAATCAATCGTCTCGAATGGTCATTTACTTCCACAATAACATTTATAGATAACTAACATATAATATGGGACCAATAGATTATATCTAAGAAAATATACAGTATAATGAAATGAATATGTGTAAACAAACACATTTATTATGCAATATTATAAACACGTACTTGTTTAAAATATGCAACCAAAGTTTGTCTAAAGAGAACGATATTATAACCAAACCGTGTTACAGTATAAAACCTCTGCAGAGAAAGTAACAAAAGTAAGACTTCACAACAATATTAAACCTCTTTTTAGCATCAAACAAAAATAACAACAACAAAGGATAATAATAATAATAAAAAAAACACCACTAGCAACAAGAAAAAACCCTCAAAAACAAACACACAATTGTTTCAACAATTTTGAAAAGAAATGAATAATTTCAAAATATCTGTATGAAATAATGATTTATTTAGTTTGCATTTTCCCAAGAACGCAAAACACAACAATACGCTTAAAACCCTTCTTAAAATAGCATACTAATTAATATATTATTCCGGAACATTTTTTCTTCCGTTTACGTGCAATATTTCACAAAGACATTCTTTTTTAAAATCTTTCGTGATTCGACCATAAGATTTGAAAGTCCTGTTGAAAATTATAAATCAACAGATTTGAAAGCTTCCACAAAGAATTCGTCTAACATTAATAACGTTTTTTATGAAGCATTTTTCAAAATGAAATAGGTCTAGAAATTTAGTTTAAATGTTAAAGATGTTATAAATTCCCACGTAAATTCGATGTCTTTTAATGCAGGTGTCGTATTTCCTTGAAATTATTTTTTAGTTTGATTCAGAAGCAACATATTGTATAAGAAAAAATGTCTATATATATGTTTTAAACTGTTTTGCAAAATACCAAAACTAATGCGTCTTAAGTTGGAAAGAACAGGTTATAATTTTTGGAAATCTTACCTTACCAGAAGTACTGATGGTCCCGGCCAAAACTTACTTAATATTTATCTTGATTCGATGAAGGTTGATCCAGTGTCTGAAATAAGGAAAGAATACAAGCATTATGATTTATAAACATTAACAAGTCAGGCAGATGTGCCTGAAAAAGTGCGTGTTCAGGTTAACAATTAGATATGAAGGTAAAAAGAAACTTGTAAGGATTTCCAGATCTGTTATGTTCATAGTATTATTTGTTCTAAAGCTTCCTTCTAGCTTATCATGGCCTTGCAACAACGGATAACAATGACTTATACGTAAAAAAGTAATGAAAAATATAATAAATTTGAATATTCACTTTTTTGTGGGTGGTTTTATAAAACTGACCCTATGATCCCAACAGTTTTCAATTAGTTTATATAAAAATATACGCAAGAAAACACTTAATAAAAGTCTATTGCAATAATCAAATAACTATAATAATATAATTTGTCCGTTTCAAATGATTTTTTTACTAATAACATGTACACAAGTCTGTACTTTTTATTTGCTTACTCAATCCTGTTACATTCATATATTTAATTAAATACCCAAAGGGTTGATGACGACAGATAAATTTTAATACTAGACAAGGCTTGCCGAAGCCAAACATTTAGAAGTTCAATATCCAAAATTGATGAAGACAGAAAAGATATGAATGTCAATAATTGTATACCTCTTTATCTAAATAAATGTTAAAGAATTATGATAAGAGCAAATCAGTTGTCAATGTCCTACTCCCAAGTCTTGAATAAAGGATTTGATTAGTCAATTGTGGAAGACCGGTTTTAGTAATGATGGTATCAGGCAGTACAATCAATAACTGTCATATGCTTGCTCTCAAAGGAAATGATATGAATTGACATTTGTTTCTTTTATGTAAATGTCGAAGAATTTATACAGTTATGCTAAATATAAAGCTTACATATTTTGCATATGAACAGCACGTTATTTACGTAATTTAAAAGACAAAACCTACTCATTATAAGTCGCTTTTCTTAAATCGAACAGACATAAGGTTTAATGTTTGGAAAAGTCTTATTGCTTTTGTCTACTAACGTTAGTAACGCTGTAAGACTGTTTTAATTATTATTATTATTACATTTTTATAATATACAGATATAAATCTTCAATATATCAAGGGTATCTATTTATCAATCTCTATATATAACATTATCATGCCGTACTGGATTTGTTTCTTCTAGTCCTCTATTTTCCTTTACTTAAGAAGAAACGCAATGGAAATGGATAATAATTAAAAAATATACAAATAAAAAATTACTCTGTAAATAAAAAGCTTTTAATTAGTGTATAATATTCAGCATAATAAAAACTGATTTAACTAAAATATTTGACTGATGTATCCAGAGCACTCAGCAATTATTAAATTGACATACCGCAATAATTTCAATAGAAAAGCTGTATAGACAAAAACAATTAAAATCTTACGTACACACACAGACATGTTTTCAACTTCCTCCCCGACATTTTATTTGTATTAGACGATTACTGAGGAAAAAAGAATTATCATTTCATTCATCAGGTAGATATCAAAGGCATAATCCATTTAATGTGACATATCAAGATAAGAAATATTCTTGTATAACTTATCAAATAATCATAAAATTGAGACCTACTTTTTCTATTTCTATACTCCAATACTTTTAAAAGATGTCATGGTTTTCATATACATTGTAAAAAAGGAAAAACAGAAACTTCCGCTCCCATACAATTACTCAATATTTTCTTTTTATTAATAGTCATCAATTTCGTCGAATTAATTTGACTTAAATTACTTTTTTCCCTCCAACATATCATTTTTGTTATCTTTACATACTTTACCTATAACCAATATAAGTTGTTTCATATTTTAAAACTGAAGTATATTTTGCATAGCTTGATTTTTAGAAATTTACAACCGTTTGTTTTACTATTTCAAATTTGTAATCAAACGAAAACGATTGCAAACGAAGAATGAGTGCACTTATGCGTTTATTTTTCCTACAAAAAGTTTGAAATTAGCGCTATTAATATCCATGATCAATGCTCTATTTGCATTGCTTATGATAGATTACAGTCATTGACGTCCGTTGCTATGGAATGAACGGACAAAAACAGGCGTCAGATTGCTTTTAACACCATTTAGCAATTATTCAAAAGTAAAATATCAAGTTCGCATCCACATTTTACCCATGGGAACATTAGATTCAAAGTATCATACATGCAAATTCTATGCTGCTTTGCAAATCACTGCTTGAATATTGAATATTTTCATTCAATATTTCATTCTTTACTCTACTGTATTAGTCTATTAACTTAGTTATAACAAATTCCTCTTGATATTTTTACATGTTATATACATAAACGTTGTGTTGATCGATTTACCATCAATTCATTTTTTGACATAATATAAGAAATTTAGTAAAGTATTTTAAGTCAAACATTTTTGCATGTTTTACTGTCTGTTCTGAACATAGTATCCGGACTTGAGACCGACACTGGATTTTGTAAAGTTAGTGAATGTCAAATGACTTATTTTCACAATGGACTTTGATAGCAATGGACATAATTCAATTGTACTATATCCGATAACAACCATAGCGGAATGAAACGTTGAGAATATTCTTTATTGACACAGTACTCTAACATACTAGTATTGTAGCATACCCCTTAATACTAGAGGTACAAACTTTTCATCGCTTCCTAAAACCATAATAAGCTGCTAATACAAAGCTCAATTATTTAATAATGGTGTTGGTCAAAACTGAAGTGCAAACACTGTTTCTTTTCTTTGGATAATGATGATAACATTGTTTCTAATACCATCCATTAAATGCTATGCGCACACCTCTGTGAAATTCAATATTTGACCGGGTGAGTATTTGAATATGTCCATTTATAACGCCTCCGTAATATCTGTAAAAGGCGTCAAAGGAATAACCGAGTAAATATTGCGATTTAGCTCAGTGTTGTGTATCATTATTAATGGGTCTCCAAATGCGAATTCAATTTGTTTCCGTCAGACGTTTGAACGGAACTCACCTATTATTCTTTTAGCCAGACAGAAACACTTGAATAACGGACAGGAGCCATTTGCAAACAATGTATACGAAATGTACTACAGACGAAAAATATTATTACATGTATTATTATTATTATTATTTTTATTATTATTATTATTATCATTATTATTATTATTATTAGTCATTATCATAATTTGTATCATTATGATTAATATATTCTCCGTCGACATTAATATAATCATCATCATTAATACTGTTGTTGTTGTTGTAGTTTGTGTTATACATGTGTATATAATGTTTTGGCAAAAGAACAATAGGAAAATTGTGCCAACTTTCAAAATTCAAAATGACATATCGCACACGTCTATCTATAATATAAACAACATTTTCTTTACTTGCTATCTCTTATGATCAATATTATTTCATATTTCTAAAGTAAACATCAGATAATATCAACAATTTCAGGAATATATTAATATGAATTTATATTAATAGTAAGGAAAATGCGTGATATTGTACTACTTGAGTTAAAACTGTGTATACAGATAAAATGAATTGCTATGGTTCTGTCCTTGGGTTTAATGAAATTTGCATATTCAGACATTCTAGAAGAAACTACTAGACCAAAAGAAATGTCATTTTGTGATTTCCGGCTTCTTTCTTCAGTACTGAAACTTCAGTAAGCTTGCTTTCAACTATGTTTTAGACATTTAAATGTCCAACAGAAAGAGGGAATAAACACACGTCCATAGTTTGCAATGTTATTTTGTTATGCATAGAACATGAGTTTAAGCAAATCTTCTGATATTCTTTTATGCCTTGGAAAAAAGAAAAGAAGAAACAAAAATCCACTTATTTGAGCAAACATTGCAAATATAAGTTTTTTTTCCAAATTCACCAATTTAGTTAAGTACAACAAGAGTTCAAAATTAAGTGACCTCCTGGATGCTGTGTGTATTGACTTGCCTATAAAGAAGGTTCAATTCAATTATACTGCAAACATTTAAGGAATCAATAACAATTAACTTTAGCGGCGAGCCTCCGGCTGAATTAAATGTTCAAAGGACGATAGATTACTCCTAATTGTCTCACGTGCATTTATCAAATGAAAACAATTAATGGCTAGAGGCTAAATAATGTTTGCTTAAACGTGTATCATTCCAATAAATCAGTGCCTATGTATATTGTGATTTCTGGGAATTAAAATGGTGTCGTTAACACGGAACCGCGACTGAATACAAGTTTTGTTATTATAATTGTAAATATTTACATACGTTTTGAATGACTATAGAACTTACATTGATGTTTGCTTAAAGTTTTTAAGTTCTCTTTTAAATAGTTTATGATGTTTTCTTTTTTTTATAGAGCATGATGTTTGAAGTAAGACTCTTGACTTTTATGTCAGTCCAAGGTTTCTACACACTATGCAAGTCATGTTACAAATTTGCAATGTAGTTGTACAATTTGATTTCTATAAAAAATTTAAAAGAAAACTTCATTTTGAAAAGCCGTGACATAAAATTAACTGTATCTCAAAAGCAAATCAGATAAATCACAATTTGTGACATACAACGTAATTATATTGTTAATTTCTACTTTTGGTTGTGTAAGTTGCTGTTCTATTCCTTTTAAATCTAATTTGAGAGTGTAATTTTACTTTCACGATTTTCTTAATTGTCACTTTATGTGTTTGCTTCTTTTTTCTTGTCAAATTGTACTATTCAATATTTAAATGCAGCTTTTAGGAATATTAGGTTTGATCTGCGGAAATTACACAATAAAATTGGAGATTTCCTAATTTTTCCTAATTATTAAAATGTAAACTTATATTATTGTGTGTTTTAAAGCAGAATAAAATCACAATAAGATTTGGATAATAAGATGCATTTTATTTAGACCATTTTATGGTACATAACAAAATAATGTGCAGAGGTTTGTGTGATATATATTTAGAAGACAACCCAAACTTTTATCTTATATTTAATCCTTTAAATTAAATTGGTAAATTGGTATAAATCATTGTCTATGGCCGATTCAACTTTGTCTAAAGAACTATTGATCATTGATATAATGCAACCTAATTGTTCATAGTACATTACAAATTGTCGTATTTTAGGTCTTCATTTTACTTCAAAAAGATAATAGTATCTGATATAGTTCAACTAAACAAATTAAAATGATGGTTAAAAATGATAAATTTTCAATTTGACAGACAAATGATACAAAGGTATTTTTTTCAACGATATGTTAACAGATTTTGTTTTAAAATGCAGTACAATAATCATTCGTTTCTTTATCGGTTCGTTTACCAAAGCGCTGAAATATATAATAATGTATTTATTTACTATGCTTTAAATGCAACATTCTAAATAATAATATGAATTTTGTCTTTTATAATAGTTGCCTCATTATTGCATCCACATCACTCTGTTATTCATCCGATAAATGAATGGTAGTTTAAATATTATTAGCTTCTTGTATAGAATAGGTTGTAAGATTGTTACTTTTTTATACAGAAATGTGTGATTTTATGAAAATGTTCGCACATCTAGTAATTTTCATGTTCACTGTTGGCAAGACAATTGCAGCAATGTATAATTTTGCTAAGATAATAAGCATGGGCTTTAGACAAGGGTAATTTTAAAATCATAGACAGCAGCAAGTTTCTCAGTTTCTACATAATTGAAAAATTTAAGCAATGTGTTAAAATCAGCCAGAAAGTAAACTAAAGCTTACGATCAATAAATAAGCAATTTAGTGAACTTAAAAGCGTTTAAAGCAATCAACAGAGCTAAAATACTAAGGTTAACTGTTAAGACGTTAAAGTAAAGTAATAAGTTAATACTAATATATATTGTGGTTTAAAATTTTACATTGTTTCATCTGAACTGCCGGACATTTTATTAATGAAATTCTAGCCTTCAACACCGGGATGAAATCAATAAGAAAGGACCAAAGATATGAGAAAAGAGAATGTTAATTCATTTGGTGCCATAATCTTAAACATGTGAGATGTAATCATAACGAATAGAAATACAAGGACATAAATATCTCTAAATTCATTTATTTTCTAGCCAAGTACATCACATCGACCTTTATTCTAACAGTTTCCATTAAAACATCTTTTCAACACTAGGGTTTTCAATATTTGTCGAGGGAGTTGTTTGAGCGTGTCTGTTTACAACTTCTTTGTTTTCCTAAAAAAGCGCCATAGAATTAACACTGCAAATATTTAGATTGAGCCAAGTGTTGGTAATGGATATCACAGTATGGAAACGTGTCTGTTTGTCCGAGGATTATTACTAAAACGAGATACCAGTTACCCCCTCCATATAGTTAAAGAAGAAGAATACTAAAATGCCATATTTAGAACGAAACTTGGATATCACATGCTTATATAATTATATAACAAAAATTTTAGGTTTGAAAAAAAAACACTTAATTTATTGGTTAAATATATTCATTTAAGCTCGATTGTGAAATTAGTTCTTGCAACTTATAATCACTTTCGAGTCTGGAACCAACCAGTACCGGTGTCATTTGAAGAAACATGGTCGTGACCCGGTTAGGATTTAATTTATTCTTTACTACTTACTAATAAATACCCTTTCAAATATATGAAAAGACTTCCAATTTAATCTTTTTTGTATTGATTGTAAATGTCATGTATGTAGATATGTTCTTATGTGACGAATAAAAAATGTTTAAACCAAATATGCTTCAATATTCCAAATTTCTTTGCATTTTTCCTTAGTCAACATGGATATAATATTTCAGTTATGATTACAGCTATGCTTAAAGTCATCTAACATTAAATCTAAATCCAATTTGGCATTCTCTTTTAGAACTCGCACAGGAGACTTTCATTACATGAAAAGCATTTTAGAAAATTTAAGTTTAGAAACTATTTAGGAAAAAAAAAGAAAGAATAAAAAAAATGGGTAAAGCTTGACATCAAAAATTTGCAATCATTACAAGTGTATGAAGATGCAAATGTCGAACAGATGAACTAGTTATTTTAAAGTGTTAAGATTTGTTCTATACATTGTGATCACTGTTAACATGAACTGAGCGAGACTTAAGAAAAAATAAATCAGTGTAAATAAATACTCCATTCCAATCTTCTGATATTACAATAAAAGATCTGGGGGTTTTCTTAGTATGTTATTTCTATCATTTAAAATCTGTCCAATATCTGATTGCTGAGCTAATTCCTTTTTGATGTTATGATTACAACCGTGGACGTTTTGCATGTTAAAATATTTCCGCTTAAATGCATTGTGTATTTTTACGAATATAAACTACCGTTCCGTTGTCGGTAACATGAAATTGGAGAACTTGCTTTGCAAATATTGGCACGAGTATTGGGTGCACTTTATCCAATTATACAGCAAACATTTAATAAATCAATAGCAATTAACTTCCGTTGTGTGCCCTAGGCAAAAGGAAATGTTCAAAAGGGCGATAGATTATATGCTAAATTATCTAACGAGCATTGAATCAAATTGAAATAATAAATGACTATATCCGCAGCTCTGTGATTGTGTTTGCCTCAGTGCAGAGAGATGAAAGATAGCACAAAGGTCTGTATTAAAACTTTATTATTAATTTTACTTTGTCCTACACAACATAGATACCAGGGGGCTCATAAAGATTGATAAAAATCAAATTTAAAGGGTAAAAGTAAAATGTGATAGCTACCCACTTTCATTTTAAATGACAGAACTATCAGATCATGTTTGTTTTATATCAAATTATTAGACACCATTGCAGAAAATATATACATATGAAACGTTTTATGACGTCATGTATTGTCTGTAACTTATATGTACTAAGTTATTAACAACATTAATTCATTATCTTAATGATAGGGAACGGTAACATCTATTATATCGAGAACTCTTGCTGAATGAATAAATAAGATCAAATGCTACATATCTTGAAGTAGGAATTAGATAGGTAAAACTGCACAGAAGTGCATTCCGGCCTGGGCATCATTTTGTGATAGAGATGAAACTTAACCCTCATTTTATTATACAACCTGGTTCTCGTCGGATGATGTTGCCTAGCCCACATTTAGCGGCCTCCTCCACATTTAGTCATACAGGCTGGACCTCATTTAGTCATGCAGCCTGGTCCCCGTTTTGGTAATGCAGCATTGTCCATATTTGGTGATTCAGTCTTGTCCCCATTTGGTGCTGAAGTCCTGTCCTCATTTCATAATGCAGCCTGGTCCTCATTTGGTCATGTAATCTGGCCCTCATTTTGTAATGCAGTCCGGTCCTCGTTTTTCAGTAATGCAGCCTGGTCCATATTTGGTAATGCAGCCTGGTCTTTATTTGGTAAAGCAGCCTTGTCCTCATTTGCTGGGATAGGCGAGTCATTATCGCTGCTAGAGATATAACGAGGTCATGTTATCATCGTTTGACGATTAAATCCTCGCATATATAACTGCCAGTTTGTTGATACCATTTCCAGTAGGACATGACAGGAGATTAATATTGATTCGATTGACTGATACTAAATATTGTTAAACGGCCTATCGTAATGGTCTCATCACGCCTAACTGCGCTTGTCCAATATCATACAGATGATAATTGATTATTGTCTCCCTTGACCGTTACGCACTTTTCTTTGAAATTTGTAATATCTTTCATTACATTTAAAAAAATTCAAAATCAAGCTACTGAATCTAACAGTGTCTAGAAAGACCGCATAGATGATTGTACGAGTATATGCTTTGTTCTATGCTAGAACGTGTAACATAGCCCCATAATCATTATCTTCTGCGCTCAGATAATAATGACAGTTCGGACAACCTCAGAACAGTAATAAAATATATTGTTACATATCCTTATCATTAAAAATCAATGTGAACAAAATCTGTCATAGTAAACCAGGAAACCAGATATCTGAACCGATGGCAATTATCACTTGCATTTATAAACCCATTGAACATGAGCGGCCTGAACGACTAGTAAAAGTACAACAAAGTCATGGTTACATTATTATCAGAGATTTTGCAAGTTTTAGTTCGACAGTTTCATATTTTGTACCTTGAATAGAAATAAAGTAAACTGTTTAAAATGATCAGTTCCCTAAGTTTCAAATATATACAAACAGTTTGAAGATATGTATCAAGTAAAATCATGTCAAGAGATGTTTGTTTGTTTTGTTTTGTTTAATTTAAGTTAAATGGCGCCGAAACAGGAAAGAACATTTTGGCTAACCCCGGGTGTTACAAACTTAAAGCAACCAGGGGGTCAAAACCACCTCACCTGCTGGAGCTTAGGGATACAATGCATAGACTCGAGTAAGTCGATCCCATTAAGTCGCATCTTACGATCACGCAGAGATAAACGAAGGCCTAAATCTTTGAAGGCAACCCATCTGCCACAAGGACTTCAAGGCAAGAGTAGGGATACTAAATATTATATTGTTTTCTCAATCTTTACTACTCTGAAAAATCTTGCATCTTGTTTTCAACGGGGAGAAAAATGTGATCTTTTTTTTTGTTTGCCTCCAAACACATTTATTTAATTTCACCACGTTCTTGAATTTTAATCGTGCTGCAATTCATTTGGGATTGCGAAATGCTTTGTCTAACAGTTTTTACAAGGAAGTAATTGATGTTGGTTACTATGTTTCAATTGATGAAGATTAAACCAATGCTGTTTAAAATTAAAATCACGATATTAATATTTGATATATAATACAATACGACAATAAACATAAAGATACTTTTTCCAGTCTGTACAAAGTAATATTTAGGCATGTTTTGCGTTATTGTTTTCTTCAAACTCTTTTGTCGCTCTGTAATTTGATACCATAAAGCAATCCCTTAGGTGCTGGATTTTCTTTTAAAATTATATCTCGATTATCTTAAGGTTCATAAACATCTTTAACATCATTTCAATTGCTTTTCTAGTAAACAAAACGTGTAGGAAATAGAGAGAAATATAACCCTTTGAAGGTCATTAAAAATTAAAACATTGCATTGCATGCTCCGTTTGATTTAGCCTATGACAAGCCCTGCCGTCCCGGAATTCAACATTATAGAATAAAAATATTACAGGCAAATATTTAAGAATCGTCTGCACAAAGTTCATTTACAATGGCAAGGATTTTTTATTATCTGCCTTATTACAAAAAAGCATATGTCCTATCAGTATATATGCTATTTCAGCCGTTGATGTATAAAGTATAATTTGTATCATAACAAAAGTTTAAGTACATTTAGTTATGTCATGAATACACATTTAGTTATTTCATGAAGACATATTAATAGTGAGATTAGTTCGTGAAACATTGAGGTTATCTTTTAAAAGCTTAAGTCACTTTCCTGTCTGTTACTTATCTTCAACAAAAGCATAATTTTATTCCATACATAGAAAGTATAAAAAAAATTAAAATGTAATACCTGTAAAATTAATCTAGTGTGCATAAAAGATCCAGCATAATACCGTTTAAGAGTTGACAAAAAAATGAAATGAGAACAACGAAATGAATTGTTTTAGATTAGTATTATAGAGTAACATGGCAACTTTATTGTAAGAAGTATGAAAATTCCTGAAACACTTACCACCTAAAAATGCTCACTTCCTATAGTATTTCAAAACGTCCATCGTTTTCATCTGGCTGGAATCTGGAATAAAACAAAATGAGATAGCTCATGACTTGGTTACTTCCCTGATTTACAATATCTTGTAAAGAAAATGCAAATATTAATTGTCTACAGACGTTTTTCCTAGAATTACCAGCATTATGCCAATCCATTAGCACAAAAATAGATACAGCAAGAAAGACTTGGCCTTAATGGATATAAACAACAGTAAACTGATCTGATTCATTTTAAGTTCATAGAAAAAAAAATACAATCGACTTCTTTTCATAGTATTTTTAAGTACAAGATAAATAAGAATAAAAAAAAGAATAAAAAAAGAAAGAAAACCAACTTACACATTTATAATTATGCCTAAATATCTTTGAATATTCAAATCGTTATTCAATCCACTATGATGGAATAATTTTATTAGTTAAATAATTAAAGCCATATACACTGCTGATGCTCAGATAGCATTAATGTTATAACTATAAACATGATATTTATATAAAATAAAGTACACGCTACTAGCAGCTAATAATGTGGCCTAACATAACGTTTTCAGTCATTGTCTGTAAACTAAGCATTCTAAAATTTTAGAAAATATATTACAGGCCCATTATACCCCCATGTAGATGACCTATCTTTTGCAGTTTTTGCTCTGTTGGCAATTGGTAAATTTAAGGTGAATAAGCATTTTGTATGGAAGTCAAAATACTACTGTGGTTACATTTTGCTTTCTTTACGACACATTCATAGATGTTAAGCGCTATTTCTTCACTTGTTGAACATCTTAAATGCTCTAAATCAGTTATTCCAAACATTATTAAACATGTGTTTGATATTTCTTAAGAATTAAAAAAATGGATTTCTGAGGCATAATGTGCCTTTAAAACAGTATCTTTATTTGAATGACAGATATAATATAAGTGTCCGGCCCTTATATCACTTGCACAAATTAGTTTTGTTATTATATGCATTATATTATAATAGAAATTTAACTATTAAAATAATGTTAAAGAATAAAACGTCAATATACATGTCAAATTTGAGACAAGGCTTAAATCGAATTTAGAATAGACTTAATTACTACTATAATCTGATGTGCAAGGATTAATAGATAATTCAAATATACATTAATATATATGATTATTTTCAAATATTATCAAAATTGCTGTTTTCTCTAGTGGAAATATCTGAATATAAGAATACTGTATTTCGTTACATTCTAACATCAAATACATGTATATATGAGCCGCGTCATGATAAAACCAACATAATGGGATTGCGACCAGCATGAATCCAGACAAGTCTGTGCATCCGCGCAGTCTGATCAGGATCCATGCTGTTCGCTATCAGTTTCTCCACTTGTTATAGAGTTTGTAAGCGAACAACATGGATCCTGATCAGACTGCGCGGATGCACAGGCTGGTCTGGATCCATGCTGGTCGCAAACCCATCATGTTGGTTTTGTCGTGACGCGGCTCATATGATGGACCAAGAAAAATCAATCAAAAACGTGTTTCATTTATTTGCATTCTTTGTTGATATCTTTTTTCTGAATATCCTTTGAAGAATTCCGATTCCTTGAACAATCATGAACAAACATTTTAAGAGATATGACTCAGCGGAAATTAAAGACATTTTCAAGACTTCGTTAAGTAGTTTAAGAGAGACTGGTTCGAATATTTTGTACATGTCAGCGACTAATTATTGACAACTTTCAGACAAAAGCATATTTGAGCCGCGTCACGACAAAACCAATATAATGGGTTTGCGACCAGCATGGATCCAAACCAGCCTGCGCATCCGCGCAGTCTGATCAGGATCCGTGCTGTTCGCTTACAAACCCTATAACAAGTAGAGAAACTGAAAGCGAACAGCATGGATCCTGATCAGACTGCGCGGATGCGCAGGCTGGTCTGGATCCATGCTGGTCGCAAACCCATTATGTTGGTTTTGTCGTGACACGGCTCATTTAAACTCGGATAGCGGTTTAATTTACATGATGCAGACAGCTTCTTCCTCTTGTTTAATTAATCTGTTTTAAAATAGTTACAGAACAAAACAAAACAGCTTTACATTCCAGATTATTTTTTTATAAAATCGATTTTCTTTCAATTGATTTATACATAAAAAGAACAGTTATTGTAAATTACAAAAGAAAATACTTTGAAATAAAAACGTTTTATTGATTTACATTAAAAAATATGCCGAAATTAAATAAGAGAGGTTGAAACTAAACCAAATATAATTAAAAAAGGGAACTAATTAAAATGTTAGTTGATTGGTTTCTTAACATCACTTGATCAGAATAAAATAATAATATTCCATATCATTTTTAATTACATGTGTGTAGTTGTTTTCTTACATTAAACTTTAACAATTTTAAAGCAAAACAAAAAACTTATTTTAAATGTTCGCTTTTTAGAATTCGGTTAGTTGCTGAGTAATTAAAACCCCAACAAATTGTATTGCACGATTCCAGATGCAAAGCAAGCAAGGCAAGTATATCATTCGAATTCGGGGAGTTAATTGCTAAATAGAGCGTAATTGCAGGAAATGCAGCTTTAACTTTAACATCAGCAAACTATTGTAATCGCGTGATAACTGTTCCTGATATTGAAAGTGGCATTAAGGATTCGTCTCGTGGAAAGGGAAGTCACATAATTGTATCGAATGCAATTAGATATTCAGTTGTTCCAGTGTTATATGCACTCAGCAGTTTGAATTATTAATAGCTGATCTTTTAAGTGACATTTCTCGAGTTCAAACCTCTGCTCAAACATTCAAGAATGAATTTAAACTGTACAGTTGATAAAGGTTAGCGGAACTCAAACTTTACGCTTTATATTAACCCTGGGAATTCTGAAGGTCAAACTGATAATTTAAGGTATGGCACCTACTGGTGTTCTGTGAAAATTCGGGAAATATTCATATCGATTGATAAGTACTTTTGGGTGGTTTCTGGTAAAAACTGACGCTAACCGGATATCTATACACGGAATATTACGAACTATTACGAATTGTTTTATATCACTTTGATGATTGTTATTCATTAAGTATCAATTACATTGTTATGCAATACTACTAACTTGCGTTTCAATGAAATCAAAATATGATTTGTGATGTATGCCTTCTTTAACACTTTCAAAGACAAACAAAATATGAACACAAAGACATAGACCGCCACGTATCAATTTATTATGTAGTATTTCAGTATTCAATATTGTCGTCAATGATTTTTTCAAAATAATTTTAACTGTTTCTTTATAATCACAAACTATATGAAGAATAAAGATATAATAAGATTTTGAGCCCAAGACTATCGATGATTATACTATACATTCGAAATATATTTGTATAAATTGTATATATATTGTAAGGGAATTAATCGCTATAACATGTAAAGTATTATTCATTCTGAAATATGATATTGTTAAATCATATATGTATTTTTGTTTATTTACAAGCCACAATTAATAAAAAGATGACATCAACACCAGTATATATGTCTAAACAAGTATAAAATATTCTACATAACATATTAAACTTACCATTTCTAAAGTTCTTCTTATCGAATTCCTACGATTGTAGTGACATTGGGAGACCTGTACGCAACATCTTTCCCTGCAAAATATGCAAGAATGCTATTATTATACAAACATTGATTGTTGGCAAACATTAACTACACGTAATTTACTCTCTTGCCTTCTATTCAATGTAGTTTACTAATTCAGCTATTGATACTGTGCCCAAGAAGGTCAACATTATGCAAACCCATTAGCCATCAGTAGAAATGAATCCGCGCTCTCCACGAAAAGGAATAACGCATTCATATTTAGACTAAATTGCTTGGAAACGAACTTAATGAGGACAGTTTTGAGACGATCGTAAATAGACTTGATTCAAATAAAACGAGATAGCGTCTTAAAAGTTTTGCAGATGGAACTAGAACTGCCACTGTCATTGCGTGAATACCCCCGCCTACCACTTTGTCAGAATCAACAGTGGCCATTTAGAGCCCAAGGACAACCTCCCTGCAAAATCTGAGGTTACTAAGCCAGTGCATTGCTAAGTTATGTATTCTACATGCTTCAAATGTGAAAATGTCAAAATCAATACACTGCGGACAGGCATTCTTAAGCATTTGAGCAGACAAGCTTAATAGTAAAATCCATGTGACCTTGACCTTTGACATAGTCACCTAAAAATCAAAAGGAATCATCTACTAGTCATAAACAACCTCAATACCAAATATGAAAACTGTTGACCATAGTCTTCTTAAGCAATTGAGCGGACAAGCTTTTTTTAGTCAAGGTCCAAGTGACCTTGACCTTTGACCCAGTGACTTCCAAATCAATAGGGGTCACCTAATGGTCATGCTAAACCTCCATGCCAAATATGTAGACTGTGGGTCGAAGGATTCTTAAGTTATTGGGCGGACAATCTTTTTGAAGTCAAGGCCCCTGTGACATTGACCTTTGACCTGGTGACCTCAAAATCAATAGGGGTCATCTACTAATCGGGACTAACCTCCATGCCAAATATGAAGACTGTGCGTCAAAGAATTCTTAAGATATTGGGCGGACAAGAAAAAAACCCGACGGACGCCAGACGGCCGGACAGCCGGACGGCCGGACCACCCGATGGCCCGACGGACAAGCTGATTCCAGTATATCCCCCTTACAACTTTGTTGTGCGGGGGTATAAAAAGTGTTCGTATTTTTATATTACCGGTACTTGATTTTTACTCCGATTGTTTGATATCAATAGCTATTTCCGAAGGATATATGTTAATGACTTACTTTAAAATAAGAGTTTTCTTTAATGAAATATCATATATAAATAATCCACACAATCAATCTTACAGTATTCTACCAATGCAACCGATGCGGTCCATGCCGTCCGATCATGGTCTGCACCGTTTGCTATTCAGGCAATACTTATTTTAAAATTTTCCCTAAAATAATAATTTTTTTTGTCCAGATTCAAAGATTGACACATTCAGGTAAGCTATCTATTATCGCTAAAAAAGGTTTAAATTCTTGTTCAAAACAAACATGCAAACATATTGTTTCAACACTTAATACTACTAAATATTGTTCGTCGTTAGCAGAAGTATTGATGTTTTCGTTAAATTGTGTAGAAAGACACACAATTTAAAATTATATCATAAAATAAACAATGTACATTTGTGAAAAGAAATAAACGTATGAAACATATCTCATATGATAAGCACATCATTGACAATATAATGAAGAAAAGAGATTAACAGCAACTCAGCGTAAACCAAACATGGGTTTTACTTTTTCAAAGAATTAAAATATAAAAAGAAATCTCTTAGGAAAAAAAATACAAAATCGCTTTTAAAAAAAAGGCAAAGGCAATAAATCATCTTATTTGCATTGTTATAAAATGACCATACTTTATTGCATCTGTAGTTTCGTTATTACGTTAACAATGACACATTCTTTTTCTAATCAACTAAATATCATTGTTTTTATTTCTAAATTACACAGTCTCATTTCCCAATACGAAGTGTCGCTGGCGGTGAATTTAAGAAATCGTGTTTTTACAGCTATCTCTCGGCGGAAATTAAAGACATTTTTAAAGCCTTCAATTGCACGCAAAAGAGATGTATTTTAAGAGAATCGCAAGGAAGGCGTCTCTAAGTCTATGCCGCAAGCAAATTGCTATTGATCGAAAAACTTAATAAAAATGATTTTCCACAGAATTCTTGTAAAAATGCATGGATTTTAAAGGTCGTTTATCTCTCTTAGTACTTTTATTACAAAAAAATATGAGTCCTTAAGAATATTACCCTAAAGATATCTGATTTCACTTTGATTTAGGTATTGGTAATTATGTAATGTTTTTACTTGCTATTGAGTGTGTTTGTAATTCATTTGAAAGCCTTGTTGTTTTTTAAATTCACCTCGGCCTGTAATTTTAAGGGATAGGGCCTCTAAGAAAAGTTACTGAAAAACAATGAAGTTGTTAGCATATACGTTAAGTCCTAATATTTATGATTATCAAAAAAGTTATTATAAAATGGTTAATTAGAAAGTGATATTAATGTATGCCTACCACAGCCCTAAGCATTACATATACACGAGAATACATCATACGTTATTTAATGATAGCGGCATCAAACATAATCATATCCGGTTAAATATTGAAAATAATAATTGATTACAAGCAAATTCAATAATAAATACTTGTATTAATTTATCAAGACTACAAAAAAACTGGACAGAAACAAAATCACGCCATGAACAAATAATTAACCATTGACACACGTCTTGATTCCAACCTACTACAATAATTTATATTTATCAACGTATATATAATAAATCAACACATAAGACTTTGTATTTATTTCCCTTTTTGATAAGTTTTCATAAACTCTGACTCTATTTTTATATCAGTGATAAACTATTTGTATGTCTTTCATTTTACATGATTATATATTGTCTACCAAAGGTTTCTCCTTTTTTCTAGAACTATTGTAGTAATTTGATATATGGTATATGCCAATATCACTGAACAAATGTGATTGTTTATAACAATACCCTAGAGAATGTAACGTACGTTACGTTTATTCGTTACATTGTGTTTTCTCTGTTAATGTAGAGAACTGCGAGACTTCATAATCAATATCAATTGTAACAAGCGGTGGAAAACAAATCTACAAAGTTGTTCCTATTAATTTTTGATCAGGAGAAGATTGGTAAATATTGGCTGAACACATATTGGTTCATCTAAAGTGCTTTGTTTCTTTAATTGCATCGTTATTACTGGATACAACAGACAAACCTGGTCAACATGAGAAAATACTAGATCTGTCAGTATTAATTTTAAACCTAGGATTACTACTTCTTAATAATATTATTCAGGCTCTTTTCTTTAAATAGATTAAAAAGATTGTAATGAAACCCTGTCGGCATATATGCATGTCTGATTGTAGTTTTCAGTGTTTTAATATTAATGTATATTGGTTAAAAAACAACAATTTGACAGATGATATCAAAGAAAGAAACTGGTCTTGTCCAAAAACGCAGGATAACATATCAAAACTGAACAGTATATTCTGCTCTCGCATTCGATTGGGGAAGAAACAAAGACATCTTCAACGTTGGCAATTAGTGACAACATCGCATTCAGTCTTTAATAGTGAGAAATCTTTGCAAATCTATTAAACAAATATGTACTTTAGCTTGATATTTTTTGAATAAGTTCCATCGCTTGATACATTTGTTGTGCATCAATATGTATCAAAATAATCTACATCTACACAAATATTAATAAGTCCCCAATTTAGTAAGAAACTCGTAAAAGCATCTGCGAAATTTTTCTAGCTGCCTAAACGATTAATAAATTCTTCAAATGGCCCGCATCTGCATCAAATAAAGCCCGGAATCACAACTTGGGATTTCCTCAACATTAAACACCAAAACCATAGAAGTTATTTTAATATCCTGTAATAAACTATTAAGATGCGCAATTAAGCAATCAATTCTGCTGTAGCAATTCCAGGCTGAAATGAAAAAATCCAAATGTGTAAAAATGAATAATCGGATACTGCACACAATAACCGAATTCCTATTAAGTCAAAACGCGAAAAGAAGAACGCGGTGACGTAGCGTTATAATTAATAGCAACAATAATGGTTATGTATTTTTCCGAAAAGCCAGCCTACTTAATTCATAACGAAAACGCATCTTGGTGGGTTCCAAAACGAGTCCAAACGAGAAATTGATAGAGAAGAAAACTCTGAGGAATCAGAGTACAGTGTCTAGATACATCAATTACACACAAGATATATGTGTTCATCTCTGACATTTCTACGAGACTGGCTGCTTGCGGATTATACAAAAATTCAAATGAGGTATTATTTATACTTTAACTTGTAAGGCTGACATTGATAGATGAAAGAGTTCATAGATCTTTAAAGGGAAAGGTTTCGCATTCAGACAAAGACTCTCGTGGTGACTGTGAAAACTCCTTACTTTATTTATTCGTCACAAATCCCTTTTCTCTATTAAAGCACGTCTTCCTATGTTATGAGAAATTCGACAATTTTAACGATAGATTCAACACATGCAATGTTCTGTCTCTCTCGTTTTTTTACAATTGTTACAAATGACCATGTTACAAGCGTATCCGATACAAATATAGACACATCAACAACAGAAGCTTCTACATTTTTTTCAGCATTAAAATGATGCACATTACTTTTAGCCCACAATAAATCTTAATATTCTTATCACTAAGTTGCTGTTAAATCTTTACGACTTTATAGAAATTCCCCATATATAAATGTAACTTAAACAACTTAATTCTCCTGTTTTAATGAATTTAATCAGTCGTAAATTTGTATCTCTGACGACGTGTGACAAGTCGGAAATAAAATCAAGTCCCCTCGGAATAATTCCATTAAAGGATTACTTGAGAAAAACCGTGTCACAGTAATTCACAGCATTGTATAGTTATTCCAGACGAAAAGAAAGTGATAAGATGACGTGTTACATAGATAGGGAAATTATTCTAAATTCGGTCAAGAATCTGTCTACAAGAAAATTTATTGCGTTGACAATGCTTTTTAGCTTCCAGTCGAAGAGACTTTTGTTTAAGCACTTTAAACCTAGAAAATTAGCAAATGAAATAAATCTTCTTGAGGATAAGACGTTAAGTGTAAATGAGTTATATTACGGAATGTTTCAATATAACTATTGGATATAAAGGCAGAATTTATAATTAGAAAAAATAGATATTCAAACGAGCGGCCCTTCAAGACAATACCACATAAATTGAATGCTAACTCGAATATATTTTGATATTACATACGCAGTTGTGAAACGCCATCTGAATTGTGGCTTTATATGTATCGCAACAGGAGATAGATTAGAAAATACACCCCACAAATTCAAACATTGACCAATTCATTTCAATAGACGCAAACGAGTCCCCGGAGACCTGTCCTGTGCTGATGCATTTATATTGTAAATTCATTTATGGCCTAATGGAATACAGATATAATATGAATAGATTATCGTGAACAGAAAATGAAACAAATCACTTCTGCATGAATATTGATCATCAGACTTTAGAATTCCTATATCGATTGATGTGTGTATTTAACTGTGATTTGTATTGCTACAGTAATGACATAAAATGGCGAGTCGAACACAGTTTGGTGTAGTGTTGAAATAGTTTAAGACATTTTCACCTGTCCTCTGCGTTAGTATCAACCTTCAATTTACAGATCTTGCCGAAGTACGGTTTTGTTTGTCCATTCAGAAATAACAGCTCGCTTTTCTATTATTTACAAAAAAACTTCCGATCTTAATACAGCTATGATTTAGATGTACTATCGTGTTTGAATAAGTTGGTAATAGATAAGCTTCAATAACATTATATTATTATACATGTACTGCAAGTTGGCGTCCCTTTTTCATTGTATATACACGGCTGATGTGAAATTATGAAATTATTTCACATTTTCCTCTAAATATGAAGTTTGCTGTATTACAAACTCGTTATAAAGATTCTTGATAGGTTACACGACTAAACGTATAATTATATATACGATTGTTTGCAATATAACCGTTTATATAGTGCCATATAACCTGTCAAGAACCTCTATAACTTATATGATAACAGTTACGATAGCAAGAACTTCCTTCATTCAATTCCAATCATTCAAATTATAGTCTGCAGACAAATTGTTTTCATGATGATCAGTTTTTCTCATGCGAAATAGAGTAAGAAACTTTACTATCTTTAAATACCATTTAATGTATTCTCGTTAACTGAATTCTAAAAGAAACACTGGTTTTCATGATATTACCAAATCGTTTCTGTAACATTCACCAGCTGCATTAAAACACAATTTCAAACTAATTTTTGAAAAATTACTTTCAGACAAACCAAAACTACAAACACACATTCTCGGATTTTAGAAGAAAAAAAAAACACCGCTGAAAATTTCTCTCATAGACGTGTATGCATAGATATAAAATGTGTCTACTTTTCGGTTATAGCTCAATAACTTTTTCTCGTTGCCGTGACATTTATGCCGTACTTAGTGCTGAACGGAATCAGAAACTATATAAAACCCCATTTCTCCTCCTAATAACCATTAAACAACAAATACAGCCTAGATACGGAGTCTCTCGATTAGTCCTAAGGGACTTATTTGACTCATTAATAGCTGGAACAAAACTGATTATAAGATACGGGAATCAATCTCTGCTGAATGCAAACAAATAAAATGTATTGAAAACTGTATTGAGTATTCATCGGAGGCCAACAATAAAAAACCACGACAAAGGGAATTCAGAAAAAAGTACAATACAGTGTAAAATACCATGGTAAGGTGTTTTCATTGTATAGATGTGACTTTCATGTCTATTTTTATCACTTTTATCCAGCAATTCTGTATATGACAGTCTGATAATTTGTTGAGCTAAAAGCGGTTGGAATCCTACAAGTTTTAGCGAGAAGAAGAAAACTGTTAACAGGGGGTATTGATCATGGTTATTCTAATAAAATATAATTGTATTTTTGAAATGAAATTTGATGACATTTTTATATATATATTTAGCAATAAGATAAACTTGCAGGGTCAATGTATTTCAAAACATTCTAATCTATATAATCTTTTCCATAGTTTAAAAGATAATATTGTAAGTCTAGAAGTAATCATTTTATGTATCAATGTGAACATTGTCAGTTGGTTTTCCGTTTATAGAAGAGAAATTAATACACCATTACTTTGTCATGTTTTGCAAATAAGACATCTGCCCTTATTTGATTTTAACAATGTATCTTTTTATACTCCTCCGTAACACGTATGATTACACTGGAAATTTACAGGCTAAATCAGATAACTGTTTTATTACTTTTCCTTTACCATGGCAACAAAGCGTACATCAAACAATAAACAATTTCCCTGAAAACTCAAGAATTGCTGATAATCTTTTATAAATATATATATGGATTTTTCTCCATTCTACAACTTCAAACACGATTCATTTTTGTACCATTCAATGCAAAATCCATTAAGAACATAGTTTTTATTATCCCCTCGGGTCGCTGAACGCCTGCAAACTTAACATTAGCGCGGACTTGTATCTGTTATATTATAGTAACGAATGTAATTAAGTTTTAGTGACACTGTCATCAACAAGAGCCTTATATTCTTCTGAACTTAACATTCCATGACAGTTCTTATTAGTCATGACAATATCAAACCTGTCAAAGTTCTCAGTACTTGCAGACAGGTCGTGTATCAACTAGCCACCTTAATGGAAGTTCAAAAGTTTAGTATGAAATTTGTTGATTTCGACAATGAATACGAGCAAACATAACCCCTCTTTCACATTAAGAGATTTAGATGCTCATTAAATCAAATTTTTAACAATGCTCAAGCATCTGAAAACACTTACTGAAGATCTATTATTTCCTGTTTTGGCGTGTTTTTTTAAAATGCTAAATTGTGTAAGGAAATTAAGTTATTTCAGATTATTTGAGGTCTTTGTGGAATCATGTATGTCTATATGATAAAATATGATAAACAAGATCAGCAACGAAAGGCGGCGTTCAATGAATGCAACCCCCACACGACCCAGCAACAAGAACCCAGGAGGACCCCAAACAAAAACAGGACAGGACGCAAGGCAGAGCACGGACAGGCTAATCAATAAAATGATACAGAAGAAACAATTTGTAACTGATAAGGAAATCAAAGTCCTATCTTAGATCCACAAGTTCATAAATACGGATTTCTTACACAGAAATTGAAAGAGTTATAACCCCTTTTGATTTATGAGAATAAAATTAGGTCCTTATTGTCCTTAGCAATAATGCATGTAAAATTAAATTCAAATCAAACAAAGATGTAAAACAGTCAAAAAATACGATTCAATTTGTTATGAACAAATAAATACAATAAAATAATAATGAATGAACCAACAAGAACGAATAAAACCATAGCAGCAGCGCATCAAACAGTATTAAACTATTAGCTGGAAGGAAAACTATACCCCTTCAGCTATATGGTTGATTTTATTATTCCCTGGTATAATTTACTTGACAGATTGTTTTGTCTGTGATTTGAACAAAAATAGAAACTAAATCAAATCGTTTAGAGTGAAATGTCTCACTAAAGTGCTATTACAAAAGCCTCCATTAAATTTCTCAGAAATAGTTATTATCGTGTCGTATCACCACAACCTGATCTGAAATCTCAGGTATCGAGAATTGTTACTCTAGTTGGTTTTTGTCTAAGCGCTTGAAACGCTTGAAAATACGCTAAAACGTTTGTCTATTTATTTTAGCGCTTGATATTCATTTTGATGCTGTTTGACAACTGCTTCATGGTTTCCTAAAAAGCTTGCAAATTCATCCAAAGCAAAAGTGCATCACCTAGCAGTGACCATTCTGACTGCACCAACGTGCAGACCGGCTTGTAGGGTCTTTACCAACGTGCAGCCCCCACTACATTGCATGGGTGGATAGGCTTAGCCCTGCATTTAAAGGCACACTGACTACGTGCAGACCGACTTAGTTCTTTACCAATGTGCAGTCCTATGTGTAGACCTGCTTAGCCCTGAATATAAAGGCACGGTGACTAGGTGCTGACCGGGTTAGGTTTGCGAAGTGCATTTTTAATAGATCTATCATAAAATTAATGGTACTTAAGATCTTACCAGGTTAAACAAATACTTCACTTGTAAATCTAAATATTTATTCAATCTAACTGTTTCTTCATATATGGAGTAAATATCAGTTTGATTTGCATATTGCATTGAAGAACCTTTCGAATCCGTTCCCGAAACAACCCAGTACTAAGCGACGAGTGTTAAAATTCTTGCTTAAGGAAATAACAACTTGCAGATGACGAGATCCAACCTCACGCAACCAAAAATCCCCATAGATCACCAGAAATCCATAGTGTAACACGAAAATCATTTCAGATCCATAGTTCTCAGTTTAGTTCTCAAAGAATTAGTCTTAAGCTTAAAGACAAAAAATTGACAAATTTCCGTCCTGTACAATGAATCAGCAGATAAAAGAGTTCCGTTTTTCAAAAAAGCTTTTCAAGCTTCCTACTCAATCCGTAAATTTTATTTTATGTAATTTATTATGTAAATGTGTGGTTTATAAATAAATATTGTTTAAACTAAAAGAGTTCCGTAAATTAGAAAACTAGCCGGACATTATCTAATTTATCGTGGAAAATGAGAATAATTAAGAACACATGCTAATGCCTCTGTTTAATTTCACAAAACGTGTAATACCGTATAAAAACTATTTCCCTATGGGTGATCTCGAATTTCTGGAACTTTATTGACGACTGACAAATTGTTTTTAGAACGAGGTTCATGACTATACATGGGTTTGAGACTTTCAAAGACCGGCGTGTATAAATACAATTATGCAAATCGGAAATTTGATAGAAACTAACGTTTTTGGAACAAATGTAGAGAAAATATAACTAAACCAATTTCTGAAAAGTGTCCAAACATAACGAAGAATATATGAAACCGACAAAAACAATATTTATTTTGTTTCTCTCATTTTCTCTCTGAATTAAACTTGTTATTTAATTTTCTGAGTATCAATAACAATGTTTTACGTGTATAGATTTTGAGAGAAAGTTTTCAGGTCAAACCTTCTACTTTTAAAGGACAATTTATTTACATATAAAATATAATTATCGTTTAGTTATTTATTTAACGAAATGTAGTGTCATTCCCTATTCCGATGATATTTAAGTATTATTTCTTCAAATTAAGACGGTTAAATAGTTTTTTTTCCAAATTCAATGTTTGAATATTAAAGTATTTTCAATATATACATCCCTGAAAGTTAAAATGTAACCTATTCATTATTTATTATCTATATGTATTTATTACGTAAGCGAATGAATATATAATTATAAAGACAACTTTTTAGATCGATTTATAATAAGCTTATAGCTTTCAGACCGATTCAGTAGATGTCAACGCTTTTCCTTTTTGCTCACTTCTTTACAGTGCTTTTCCTTTATTCTTTTTCCAAACCGACGCTTTCAAAGGCGACACTTCGAGTCGTAATTCCGACTTCGTCTCCACGTTAATGGCTCTTTGATCAATAAATGATCTGTCTTTTTATTACTGTTCCATTGAGAGAACCTAAATTATTTCATAGCTGTAATACTAGATAATCTTACTTTGATTTTTCTAGGAGACACTCATATATAAAATGAAGTCTAATTGGCTACGGCGCGTCAGCAAACTGCGTAGAAGAGAGTTTTCTCTAATCAGAAACTATTACAAGTCTTAATTTCAATTGTTTACTTTTAGAAAAAAATGTTTTAACATTTATATGTTACAAGGAAGAATGATATAATATTTGGATTCCAAAGCATATGAAATAATAAATTCATAAGCGTCCAAACCGAATTTACAAAAAACAAAACCGTAAAAGATATGATCTTTTAAATGACTGGCAATGGCAAAAGAAATGAGAGAGAATGTTATGCAGTGATTTGTACGACGGTTATAAAATGTTAAAGGGTATACAACTATATTCTTTTGTATGAAATCAGTATGATATTTTGTTTGTAACTTAACCAAAAACTCTAAATGGAAACAAATGATGTTTAAAAAACGCAATATAGTAAAGGTTGCGACATAGCATGCGAAGATGGCATTTGAGTATTTTGGTTCCTACTTGTAGGAAGCGTTTGTTAATTAAGTGTGTGCTAAACAGACATAATGTTTGTAAAAAGTCTTTCTTGATAAGATTATGAGAACTTGTAAATAACGTTGTGTGACGTTGTCGGAACCGTTATACTATACGTCGCCTGCTATATACACCACTTTGAAACAAAAGAACACTAACAGCTTTAGACGCTCATCGATATTCAAAAGTTTAAAGCATGTGCACGTTTTATATTATTAGATATGCGTCACAAAAAAAAAAAAAAGAGAAATATTGCCAACTCTCAAACAACACAAAGTAGTTGTAAATGACTTATTCAGAATTTTAACCACTCAACAAAAGAACCTATAAAATTTTGGTTGGACTTTATGTGCTTCGGCTTCAATCGCGTAACATCGGCAAACATCGTCACTTTCCGAGTGACGAACAGTGACGATGTTTGCCGAATATAAAAGAGATGATAAAGTCTCAAATACTACCATAGTCAATTCAGTCTTGTGTTTAAAACAAATGGCATTACCTTCTCGTTCCATAATGCCAATGATTTTTCTTTCCGAAAGCAAAAAAATCAAATATTACAGTAAATGATTTGATAAAGTCTAAGATATCTAAGACTCTGCAAAATGGTATTACTATTTAAAAGTACATTTCTTCATAAAAACTCTTTTAAAAAACAGACACTAATTACATGGTAACATTTCTCTTTACAAGGACCATATCTCGCATTCTGAATTATCTCATTTATTACAAACAAAACCATATGTGTTCCGGACGACCGTCACTTGCTGAAGAATTCTCTAATCCTCCATTAATCAGTCTATAAAAGGCCTTTCGGAAATAACGGACAAAATTCAAGTTCTGTGTAAATAACGATCGAATGGTTTAGTAATATTAAATATTTACTAAGAAAACAAAGGGATTCCAAGTACTTCGTTTTTCTGACACAACAAAGACCTTTGTCACAAACATATCAGTAATGATGGAAAAAAAAGAAAGAAAAGAAAAAAAGATTTTATGAAATTGATTTAAAGATAAATTGTACTCACGAGGACGAAATGCCAGACATTTTCTTTCACAAGTTATTTTTTTATTTGAAATCCGCTATAAATAACAAGGAATGACTTCGTACGTGCCTAAACATGTTGTCGTCTTTTAAAAAATAGTTGTTGCCTTCTGTTTTATCCAATTTACCAACTCCAAACTTCAGTAGACAAAATTACATGCCAATATAAATGAATTTCGGACTCTGAAGTGTTTCCCCTTTTGGTAGAGTCACGCCATAAATTCAAAGGAAGTTGTATGTTATATACCTGACGTATGTCTAGGGACGACAATTTTCTTTACACAAGACATAGCGACACATACTATCTGTGTTACTGTGTTCGGTATATTTGAATATCTATTATATATGTATGTACATTTTATATTATCATTAATGTCTACTCCTGTAGAAAAAGTAAACAGACTTATTATGTAAATAAATAGACTTATAATGTTAGTACAAGTATACAGACACTTATGAATATAACAGTGATTAGATTGATAGGTATTCGTGATAGTCGAAGTACATCAAACATATCTTATGCCATGTAATTCACTTCAGTGTTGTTATATTTTTCTGGTCCTTCGGGATCATTGATGCCAGCACTTTTAAGAGTTGAACTTTTGAGTACCGCTCTTCTAGCACGTTAAAGTATTGAAAATTCAGTACGGCTAAAGCCGTTGATAGGGGGCGTGAGGGATGATGAATTTCTTTCATTATCCCTCATGTACAGACTAAATTAAACCGGGTCTGCAATTTTTATATAATTTTGTTGTGATTAATGCTTCCGAGGGATCACTCTTACTCCAGATTTTTATAATTACACGTTCTTTCTTCTTTCTTTCTTTCTTTCTTTCTTTTTTTCTTTCTTTCTTTCTCTTTCTTTCTTTCTTTCTTTCTTTCTTTCTTTCTTTCTTTCTTTCTTTCTTTCTCTCTCTCTCTCTTTCTTTCTTATACTATAGTATTTATCACAATGTTTACTAAATACACGGTGCTGAAAATTTGATCTTACAGCGCTCATATGTAAAGACAATATTATTATTTTTTATTCATGGATATAACACTTATGTTTCCAAAAAAATCTAGTATAATCCATATTGTTTATGTCTTAACAAATTGACTTTCTTCATAAAACAGATTTTGTGTTTTTGTTAATATTCCAAACATGAAATTTGAGCATAATACTAAAATAGATAGACTTGAGAAATTTATATGAGATGATGGTCTTAATATCAAGCACTTATTGGAACTCTTTCAACGTGGTTGTAATACATAAATAAGCAGAACCACACAAAAAGCAAACTGATATATTTATGACATAGCTAGTGGGAGTACTAACTTTTATTTAACAGATGTCTTATCAAAGAACGAATTCTTTAAATACTCCAGTAATACTAAAAAACGAAATATGATTCGATCTTTCACTGTTGTATGGTTACGAGTTTACATGGGGAAAAAATCAAACACTACATATCTGAAATCAAATATAAGATTTTTGAACAGAAGAATGAAAACGCAAACAAAAAGATAAATACATGTATATGAAAAGACACAAGTGCATATGAAAAAACATGAGTCAAGAACTGTTTATTTAAAGAAGATTTTAGTTTTTATCAGAGCTTTATTAGAGCTGATTTAATAGTAATAATAAAGATGATGATAATGGTGATGATAATGGTGATGATGATGATGGTGGCAGTGGTGGTGATGATGATGATGATGGTGATAATGATGATGATGATGATAATGATGGTGATGATGATGTTGATGATGATGATGATGATGATGATGATGATGGTGATGATGATGAAAACACTTCAATTAAGAAATATACAAATCTAATTCTTACTTTGTATGGAGTCCTAGGAATCTATATATCTTATATGTTTCACTCTAAACTACTGCTAGCATCTACATAGCTAGTAAAAAAGGACTTAAAACTGTTGAAAGTAAATTTTATTCCAGTGAAAATGTGTTTAATTATGCAATAAAATGTTTACATGAATTCTTCATTAGTTAGATTATATCAAAAGGACGGTATTCTTACAGAATCCAATTAAATGCGCTGGTATTAGTGGAATTTGTAATGAAATTAATGACGGGTAACTTTTCAATACCTAGGGTTATGTTTAGCATATCTAGGGAACATTTGCAAAAACTCTCTAAAAATAAATTAAGAAATTTGTGATTTGCTTGTTAAAGCTGAACTTTCATTTCAAAGCGTGTTTCAAAAAGTAAAAAATCTTTTCTAAAAAGCCACTGTATACAAAAAAGAGGAAAAATAGGAAATAGGCAAAGTAATGTTGTATTACATCTAAAGATTATGTTACAAAAAGTGGCGTTATCATAATAATAAACTCGTCATGCAAAAAAAAGCAGCAAAGAGCGATACAATACTTAATTCTAACCTAACAATAACAAAGATCAATGTGCGTTAGAGGCTATCCGAAATCAAGCATTGAGGAAAAAACATCAAGAGTTTGCTTCAATAAATCACAAAGTGAAGTTTCTATTGAGTTTCCGGCAAATTTCTCTCATTTTGACCCTGTTATTAATTCTAAAGAATTCCTATTGATCCTACGATTGTTAACTAAGTCGGACTCCATTTTCATCCAACTTTCCTCCTTATAGGGAGAAACTCGCTGGTAATTTTGTATGGAAACTTTTTCATTACAATCTAATGTAATTGTGTTGAGGAATTATTTGAAAATATGTCGTTTGTTTAGATGGATTAAATACGCATGACTAAAGCATGTAAAAAAACTGAGTTGTTTGTTCTGTGCCGCTCTAGGAAACATTCTTAAATAACTGAACTAAATATCAAATAACAGAACTTAATATCCTAATATCGTCGTAAAACTGTTCGCCATTACTGATTTTAATACGTCTACATAAGAACTAAAATTTAAAATTCTGCTGTTATATTTAGACAAACAGAATGATGTAACATACTGATTGAATTGTGGGAAAACTAACACGCCTTTTTTAAATCAGGAAAGCTAACAGATTGTATAAATACCAATACAAATATTAATATCTATAGTGCAATTTTTATAAAATTTTAATAATCAAAATACATTTCTACAATTATTCTGGAATTCTATATTTTTCTTCTTATCTTCAACATCGTATTTTCTTTAATGTATACGCTTAACGTTTCTATGCAGTAACTAACGCTAGCACTGTGACTAATATTCCAGTTTTATAATTTAACATGGTCTCTTTAATCCAGACATCTATTAACATTTATTTCTCCGAAATATGATAAGTAATATAACAACAAAAAAACGGATATCTTTAAAAGGTCTTTGTTAAATTAGTTTTGCTACTAGCGTTTTGAAAAATAAATGCAGTGTATCGGAAATAATAATAACGTTAACACACGCAGTTTTATTGAAACATGCAAAATAAAGTCACTCTAAACCCTTATAAAACGACTGTTGGTTACAGTAGGAATGAAATATAATTGAACCGCGACACGAAAAAACCAACATAGTTCGTTTGAGACCTGCATGGATCCAGACCAGCCTGCGCATCCGCGCAGTCTGATCAGGATCCATGCTGTTCGCTATCAGTTTCTCTACTTGAAATAGAGTTGGTAAGCGAACAGCATGGATCCTGACCAGACTGCGCGGATGCGCAGGCGGGTCTGGATCCATGCTGGTCGCAAGCGCACTATGTTGGTTTTGTCGTTA
Organism: Ruditapes philippinarum; assembly: GCF_026571515.1. Taxonomy (NCBI): domain Eukaryota; kingdom Metazoa; phylum Mollusca; class Bivalvia; order Venerida; family Veneridae; genus Ruditapes; species Ruditapes philippinarum. The sequence continues at coordinate 115,258 of NW_026860628.1, read as the reverse complement.
CGCGGCTCATATAATCTTTTGTTTGAACTGCAATAAGACAGCTTATAATCGTTCAAATTAAGAATAGTTTCACATGACATTGCTTCACTAGAAAGTAAATGAAACTCGAATTGAATCGTTCAATTTATTTCAAGCTGATGAAAAACCTACTTTCCCTGAAATTAGAGTAATGTTCTGTACTGTTACAACAAATGAATAAATAAATATATTACACGTGAATTACCCTGGTATTTATTGTACATTGAAAATAGTGAAATAAGAGAAAATAGTATAAAATTATGACAGAAATTTTTGATTTTTATGGCTTCTGACTGTTTCTATTTAGTCAAAGAAGAAATATAAATTCCCGTAGAAAGAATAAAAAAAGGAAAGGTGATATTGTCTATAAATCACCTTAATACCTTATTGTAAAGCTTAAATACGGTGAAACCTTGTAGTTACTAATGAAAGTTACAAGTTCTTAGCAATAGTTCATTCACTTATTTAATCATTCAAGATCTGAGAAGGGAAGTACATACTTAAGAAGATATTCATATTTATACAAAATTTTTGTTATGTTTGAAAGGAACATTTTAAGTAACCGTGGTTGTCATAAAGATACTCGTGATTTAAAAAAAACAACTCTAAAAACATGCACTGTCATTTAGAGCAAATCTCAAATGCATTTTGTTCGGTATATCCATTTACCAACATCAAAGGATTTTGAAAAAAGCTAAAAGTTATTTGCTTCATTAAGTTGATGAATCATTAATGAATAATAATTGTTCATTAATAATTCATTAAAGCTTGATGCATGCTTTTATTGCTTTAAAGAGATATATAAATTGATTGCACAAGTAGTTGCATGCCATTCACAAATAGATTCCATTTAATGAAGGAATCTACGCCGATTTTTATATGTAACATGTATAGACGGGTAGTTCCTAGTTACCAGAATGCTTAATGCGTTTATACATTTATGTATACATTTATATAATACATTATATTTCTTTTTTTATTTTCAAATTAAATACAGGCCATGAGCCTAAATTTGGTCACCGAGTGAATAATGAATACAGGACATAGAAATTATTTTGAATCAAATTAATCTGTTTTTTTTTGTCCATTTATTAGCCATTTTGAAAACAAAAATGTTATAACATACAACGACCCCCGAAAGGTAGCTTTTCCCGGTGATAATTAAACACACACATTGTAAATCTTTGAAAAAGACTATAAATTAATGTATCTCAGCAGACGACAATTTTCATATGTCATCCTTGATAGTCTCCAGCTGTTGCAAACCCAACAGTAAAATTATAATTGCCAATAATTTTTCTGTCCTTTTTTAACAACCATTTCCGTTCAATTATATGACAGTCATGTTTGATCAATATGAACGCGGTGAATTTTACAACATATTCCCGCAAACCTCTCCATATGTTTAACTTTTATGAACGTATTCCAGAACGTATAAATAATTTAATGTTGAATAAAATATATCTAAACAGTCAGAATCGTACGTTCTACATGTACGCCAATAATTATGAGTTTTGCATAAATCATGAACTAAAAGCGAAATTTCTAAATCAATTAAAAAGTACGTGCGTGAAGCTGTTATATTCCTATTTTAGGAATTTAAAGCAGGCTTGTAATTTTATGATGTAATTATCAAACAATGACGAAATATTTAGTTATATAAATTAAACAACTTTAATGATCTTACCTCGAGTCTTGCCTTTCCTTTTCCAAGAAAATCCTTTCGATTGGCATGAGTCTTCTAATCATGTTTGTTTTCATCATTAGGGAGAACAAGCTGTAGTCCGTTCTGGAATAAAATCTCATAACTTCTTTTATCCCCTTTTCCCTCCATTTCTATAGAAGACAATGATTCGTGCTCCAGCTCGGCGTCACAACCACGGATTAGTGAAATGTAAATCTATTCTTGACACCGGTTTGCTCTCGGAATGGTTTTCGATGAAGACAAACGACAGAAATAAATCTCCGTCACAGACACGGTTCTTACAATTTGTTCTACCAATTAAATTGTTCCCATATGGTACTCCATGTAAACGTTTTGTCACGTGTAGCGCGAGAAGTGACGTCTGCTACAGTTAACTGTTATTTAGGAATATCTGAAGCTGCCGAGAAAATCAAATCTTCTTTCAGTATAAACTGAATATTGGATATTAGAAAACCTCATTTGATATTTTATACGTTTGTATATGTTTTTTTTTCTCTCCAGATAAATCTGTGTAATTTGCTTATAACAGTCTTACTTACAAAATCTAGTGATAAGTATTTTATTTGTGTTGCTAATTATTTCTTTTCAATTTATAAATACCATGAGTCGATAGCATGAATAAAACATTCTCTTAACCATTATTCCATTTACGTCCTAATCCTTCTGCGACTCAATTCCTACTCTGCCTAGCCGACATCTATTTACTTTTATGGATGTATTGAAAGGAAGCACGTGATCCGTGACGTCACACATTGTCACTGAATGTTGGAATAATGAGGGATCATTAAGAAAACAATTAATTGGATGGACGATAAAGCAAACAAAGCGGGTGTTTCAGGCTGAAGTTATTATTATAAATATGACGGCATTGATTTTATGGCTTATCTCGCTGTAGTTATAGATTTCTGACAATTCTAATCTATCGGGAATAGACGGACTGGAAACAAAATGTGATTAGATACAACTGCTGCACGCACGTTTAACGGTTATCACAGGCACGTAGCAATACATAATATTCCGACCCAGGGCTATTCCCCAATGGTGTTTCCATTCTGAAAAAGGCGCTGAGAAATCAATAGAGCTTTGATGTAAAACGTAGTTATCTAATTTCGGATATTGGAATTGGGATAGAATGACAACATTGTACTTGCAGATCTCGGAACTCTGTTATCCAACTCTATACATTCATGAATGTCAAAGTGAGAAGGAAATAATAATAAATGCTCACCCATTAATGCCTTGTCGATAAACGCGCAAACTCATGCTATTAAATGCAAAACACTGCTCACTTTTCAAAATTCCGGGAACATTTATTTCCTTTGAGAAAATTTTATTCAAGAAAACCGTCCAAGCGAACATAATTGATGGAAACCGAGATAAGAACAAATATGATTTAATGTTAGTCACCTAGCATTCATCTTGTTTTATGACAAATGCAGCAGATAATTTCATATGGCAGTTGAACGATATTTACGTGGGGGTTGATATGGGAGAACCTCCAGATGTCGATAGTATAATATATCATATTATGTCCTTATAACAACTGGAATACACTTTAAAAAATCAATGCCCGTAAATAAGAATGAATTTGTCTTAATAATTTCCCCACTGAATTATCTAAATTAAAACATTTTACAATATGGGGATTATATACAAGGTTGTTACATATCTTTTCAAAATTACAATTTTGATGTTATAAAATATAAGAACTTTTCAGGCGTTAACACACAAAAGAGTCATTTAAACTGAATTTTATAGACAATATGGTTAGTTCCTTGTTCACTTGACAGTAACATGATAAATTGATATCATAACGAAACATATATTTATCAGGAACAAATATTGGTGAGAGGGCAGTATACTTAAATGACGTTAACATACTGACTATACTAGTATATTTAGCAATATCATAATCATCATCATCGTCGTCGTTGCCATCGTCATTTTCAATACTTTCTATATTTAATCGGCACATGTTACTTAAAAAAACATTTTAATATGTTTCAGGTAATAACATATGAACTGAAAGAAAAAAAGAAAATGAATGAATAAATAAATAAATAAAATTAAAATTTTTATAAAAAAAATAAAATGAATAATCATTATGTGTAACAGTCTTTTTATTTTTGTGTGTTTTAAATATGACACAAGAAGAATTGAGTCATGGTATTCTGTTTGACATCAAATGATTTGTTTCTTTTACATGTCAAGACGGTCATCAATCGTAATTTTTCGACCCGTTTTCCATCAAACGTTGGATAAAGACATAAAACACAATCATAACAATACGCAAAACGGATATGTTATTTCAATACTATTAAAGGCTTCATAAGTAGTTTGCTATATATGGGTAACAGTAAATACTGGGATTTGTGTTAAGATTATGTATTTATATATAAAAAGCAAACAAAAAAAAACTACAACAAAATAACAACAACAACCAAATACCATAAATTAAAACGTACATTATTTCTTTGAACGTACATTATTTATTTGCTAATCATACCGAAAGGACGAATGACATACCTTATGATGGTATTTTAGATTTGATAATTTGTCTATTATATTTTATTACCCTCACTTTTTTCGTAATGTTAATTTCCAATAGGCCTCTGGGAGTTATTCTTACTGTTAATGCAAGTGTACCACGTGACTACGAATTTTGTACTGTTACATAGGTAACAGTATTTTTTAACAGTATAAAATCTGGTCACGTGGTCTATTTTCTAAATAAAATGAAATAAAATGGCCGCCATTTTTCTCTCGATTCATTCTTATTTTCGACGATAGGGCATCGCCGAAGTAACTGTTACCCTGATAAAATTTAGTTCTTTGCACCCTAGAGTCCATTTCGCGTATTAAATATCTTTTTGTTGAATAGTCAACAGGAAACATCCGTTTTCAACGGAAGTAATTGCAATGTATATAATTTTGTGTCAAACTGGAACATGCAGACAATTAAAGCATGCAACAAAGGATAATTTAACAATTTTAACCAATGAAACGTTACAGATAGAGTTGGTGGACAGACATCTGTATGATATCATCGTTATTTTCTAAATGCACTTTGTCCAAAACCATGCGAAGAATATTCTGGATGCAGAAGGATCAGATTTCACAGATCATAACCTTATAAATGGGTTAGTGTTTTGTTTTCTGAATAAAACACAGCTTATTTTATGTTTATGACTGGTAGATATCATCACTTGCCTAAAGAATAAAAGAAAAACAGCTTCTCACTTCTCAAGTAGGCCTACAGTGCACTTAAAACTTGCAAGGTAAGGACAGTTTAGTTATTGCTTCTCTTGGCTTATTTTTGTTACAGTTAGATTTAGTTGACAAATTCAGATCATCACAGTATTTGTTCGGGGTAATAAAATAAATAACACATGGGTTTGTGGGTAACAGTAAAAATATCATCCCTCGTATAAATACTGTTACCCTCGGCTACGCCTCGGGTAACAGTATTTTCCTCGGGATGATATTTTTACTGTTACCCACAAACCCATGTGTTATTTATATAATACTACTTTTTGTTCACATAAAGGAAAACACGTGGTGATACTATTTTCAATTCAATATAAATGGTCAATGGCTAAGTGCTCCAAATTAAAATGAAAATAGACAAATGACCCGTATAGAACAAGGTAAGCATGCAGATGTCAGTGGTATTGACACATACTAAAATAGTACAAATCGACTGTGGGCTGAGACCTTACAGGATACATTTGATCTCTCTTGCCATAAATACCTGCAACAATAGTGACGTCAGAATTACTATCTTTGCTTTAGAAATTCTTTATATGAAGCAAATTATCATAAATAAGCAAATGCATCAGCGTGAACAGATGTTGCTATTGCTTGGAGTTATAAACTGACTTCATTTTTCAGAGCAAATATTTTACTATTATTAGTTATTACCCCTCACTTTTTGTGTAATGTTAATTTCCCATAGGTCACTGGGAGTTATTTATACTGTTAATGCAAGTGTACCACGTGACTTAGAAATTTTTACTGTTACAGGGTAACGGTATTTTTGACAGTATAAAATCTGGTCACGTGGTCTTTTTTCTAAAGAAAATGAAATAGATCATCAACTTTAAAAATCATCACATTTATTATTCGGGATAATAAAATCAAATATACATGGGTTTGTGGGTTACAGTAAAAATATCACCTCTTTTAAAAATACTGTTAGTCGTATTTTTTCTCGGGATGATATTTTTACTGTTACCCGAAAACCCATGGGTTATTTATATACTACTGCTCCTACTACTGCTACTACTACTACTACTATTTATAATCCGTATCAATACTATTATTACTATCATAAAACCAAAGTGACGTCCTTGTCACAGTTAATACATGTATAAAGTATTTAATTTTTGGCGATATTTTTATTTGCAAGACGTCAAATTAGAACTAGAAAGAATAATGTAGTTAAAAAATTATATATACATAGAACAGAACAAACTTAAGCATTTCGTGCTCATCGTCGCAAAACAATGAAAAAAAAAAAAAAAAAAAAAAAGTTAAAAAAAAAACCCCTACATATACTTGGTATGACATGAGTAGATAATATATGGTAATACACGTTATAAACGAAACATTTCTTCAACATATATAAAATATTAAAATGCATTTCAACAACAAGTCATTTAAACCCAGAATATTCATCTTTAGAAAAACGCCACCCTAAGCTATTGCTACAATAAGTGCGGCGTGCTAAACCCTAAAAACCCTAAACCAAAGATGACGTACGTAATTAAAAAGATAAAAATGAAACTTTTTGATTTTATGTTTAATCTTATTAAACAAATGAATTGCACAAAATAATATACAAGTTTTTAATATTTTTTTATTTGGAAAAATCAAGGTAGATCTAGTACAAAATAATAGAAAAATGAGCTCTTACTAAAAAAAAGTCAGACAACTAAAAATATAATTACATATTAGGACAGAACAGAACAGAACAGCATGTATTACTTTTGTAAATTCTACAATTAATGTTATATTATATCCTTATTCTGTCGAGCTTAAATATATTTTTAATGACATTTTACGTTGTCAAGCATGACTAACGATTATGAACAATCACAACTTCTATTGGCAAGCAAATACTATAATCTGATTGCTCTGAAATAATTGCGTCCGATCAAATTTCCTTTTTATCAGAGATAAATCGACTGATTTTTTAACATGATACTAAGTCACAATCAATACTCAATAAAAAGGGCAAAACTACTTGCAGCAAAAGTGAAGTGAATTAGTGCGGTTGGCGTTAAAATATATAGCATAATGAACAGAACAAACGCACATTATTACTAAAAAATATGAACTCTATAATTAATTTGCTATAGTTTTTTATATAATTATATTGATATGGTACTTTGAGCTGTATATAACATGGCATATCCTGTCATTCCCCTATGATTTTGTTTACCTTGATTTTATAGACTATTTAATATAATTGCAAACATGAACATGTAAATTGAACTTGAACATGAACTTCTAAATTCTAAATAATATCGATACATGTTTATAAATATTGATGCATATACACAGGAAATTCATGATAATCATGATAAAATATTCAATACATAAAATACAAATTGAATTGCATAGATTTAACGTTACTTGTTGCTAACTAGCAATTATAAATGTTATATTTAATTAAACAATGTGCCAGAATCCTATCCTTGTTTTTATTTACAAGAAATCTTGAGTATATTTATGCCACACTTGTACCCAACCTATAAAGGTTGCACTGTTGCGATCTACGGAAAGATCATAAATATAACAAGTGTTTAATTGTTTTCAAGTGCCAATGATTGATGATTACAACGTTAGATATAGATTTTACCATATTTTATTAGTTTTAAAGGACTGAGAACTGTTGCACATTTCGTCTTTTGCAAATTTTGAACATACACGTACATTGCTATTTGTCGTTTTTTCCTGGCATGGTTGTAACAAAACAACAGTTGTAAATTTATTTAAGAAACAAACTATTTTTAAAGTAGTAAGTTCATTCTGCAAGTATTTTATAAGAACGAGAACAATAGAAACATTTGTTATACAAATGGAACTTACGAAAATGTTAATTAATTTATTGCTGCTTTAAAATATGTTGTAAACCAGTTTAACTTCTTACTATAACTAACACTCATTTGTAAGTCATAAATGCTGTGATGATGCAAAATGTAACAAGCATAGGCTCTAAGTGTTTTATTAGTAAGCTTTTACAAAAAATTGAATTGGCCAAGAACTGCGCAGCGTTTCCACAAATTTAATATTATAGTAAATGCTTACTAATAAATACGAACCAATTTAATATTTGAAATTATTTTAATAAAACTGTCGATTTACTTGACTGATTAAATTTAGCGATTTATCAAAGTAAATGTGTTATGATTTATTTATTATAAAATACTGCAATTCTATTGGATAACAAATAATTTCAAACACTAATATTATAGAATATTCTATTCATATGAGATGATACCAAATGTTTTAAAAGAGGAGAATACTAAACAAACGATGAAATAAAATAAAAAAAATACATGCTTGCCGATATGACTATTGACATAACAAAATCTATCGAGAATTAAAGATAAAGTTCCGGAATACAATTCAATATTTGAGATAAAATGTAATATATTTTATTGAAACATTTGTTAAATATTTACTGTACACTTGAAATCCATTCTCTCCATGTCAAATAAATTCGCTAATGCACGTAGCATTACTTAAGTGTTTAGTTTTAATAATAACATCAAAATTGTCTGAGAACAAAATGCAAACGCTTAACCTGCTGGAACCAAAAGTGAAAAGCCTTTGCCACCGGTATATAGCAGCACTGCCTGCACAACCGTGCAGTCTGACCAGGCTTTATATTGTTGACAGCTCAATCTTTGTATTTTGATATTTAATTCTCTTAAAATTTGAATGGACTGTTTCATATTCAAAGCGAAATATAGAAAAGTTATAGAAAGTTATGGGATTAGCTCAACATATGAAAGTAAGTTAGAAACGATGGAATTGGAATTGAAGTTGCTGAAGTATGAATGCAAAGATTATATTTTTATCTTTATAACAAAACCTCAATATTTTAAAGTGACAGTATGCTCATATTTTCGTTGCCAAGTTAACCCGAATTGACTATATATTGCAAAAAGATTGACAGTTATAGTTATGATTGATGAACAATTAATATTGAAGAGTGTTTTGTATAAAACATGAATTTGCCTATGAAATAAAAAAAGACACCTCCACTCTCTTATAAATTGAGCATTACAGTTAAATTCCGATGAATATTTGGGTCACGTGAGTTAGGAATTATGGTAAAATGTTTCAAATATTATTTTGACCTTCCCTTGGTCACTCACTACATATCCTTCGGAAGGGCATAATGTCATTTTAAGAATTATGAAGTACTCGTAACTTACCTTCGGGATCATGGGTTGAGGGACATTAACTCAGCTTAAACCAGTGCTAGAAGGCATGAGGTATGTTGCATTCTTCGTTAATAAAATCATTGTATATCATAAATAGATTCGACTAAATAAAAACAAGTCTATAATGTTTTTGTTTTCACTTCATCTCGATCTCCCAATACAAATACATGTACGTAACATTGGTGATTCTACTCCGGTGTCCATTTTAGCCTGAAATAATGTACAAAGGTTAAATGAGGTCTTCCTCCATCAGGTATACTGGAAAGACGCCATATAACCTATACTGTGTTGATGCGACGACACCTATTCCTCTACAATCACCCCTTCCGCCCAATGAAAACTCTAAAAAAACAAAAACTAAAAAAAAAAAAAAAAAACAAAAAAAAAAAAAAAAAAAAAAAAAAAAAACAAAAAAAAAACAAAACAAACAACAGAACATCGTTTAATCATTTTAATTATTCATTGTGAAAATAAAATTAATATATAGTGTTCACTTCCACTTCTTATATAAAGAGATTTCTTATAAAGTTTCGGCTAAATAAAAATAATGTGAAATGAAAAGTAAAATAAATAGAAGTAGCTCTTTAATGGCACCTAATAGTACTTCTTTGGGATAGGTACGATTTGAATTTTGTATGAATTATAATATCAAATGATGTAACATGTCACTAAATTGCATATCTAATTTATTCTCATTTACACTTCAAAATAATACACGAAATAAAACAGGTGCTTGCAAATATCTTGATTAGAAAACTGGTCTTAAAACAACAATTATTTTATATATCGACCGATTAATTACTGGTCGTTATTAACAGACAAAATGTCATCATTTAGTCAACGTTTTATAGATTTGTAAAATAAAGCTGAAGGGATATTAATGTTTTGTGAGAACAATAAAATCTCAAACAGAATTATTGCAACAAAATCTACAGAATGCTTTCACGCAACAATCGATCTCCAATCAGTACATAATATTATATATTATAAAATGAACTTGCAATAACAGTTATAAATTGACATTGCTTATGATTAAACATATAAATAAATGGTATTATAACAACTTCATCAGAATACATAGCATCCTAAATTAAATAGCATTGGATATGAGATTGCCATGGCAATTAATCGGAACATCAATTTAAATACGATTAATAAAGCAAAATTAAGAATATAAAAGCAACTTATATACATGAATAAGAAACGGAAATGAACTTTAAGTTGGCATCAATTGTAAACAACATTATATCGTGTGGAAAAACGATACCAATTTCGTATTGAACATTCCGTATCACCCTGAATTTGAAAGTGGGAAGTGCACAATTCAAAACAAATACTTACTTACAGTTATTTACAGATATTTTGTTAGAAATAATTTTGGGCATAAACTTTGTGAACTTATTGCATACACTTTCTCTCTCACCTGATTCACCTGCTTCTTTCCGACATCAATAATGTATTATCTATTTGTTCTTCATGAAACATTTTATAATTTTGGAATAGAATGATTATTAGCAATAATGTGTTGATTCAATACCCTGGCAAATACCTCATCATTTGAACAGAACTAAAAAGTAAGAGCTTCTCGATTTATTATAAAATCATTTAAAAAAGGGTAGTGGAAAAACTAATACGAAATACTCACTTTTGACCAACTTTTTTTTGCCTATCATTTTTGTCATTAATTTTAATAATCGCAACTTAAAACTTATTTGTGTGATTTTATTGGCCTGAAAATTATAAATACGCGATAGCATTTAAATATTCAAACCAACTTCGGTTACAAACGTCTACTTTACTGGTATAATTCGCAATTGATGACAAAATATTCCAGCCAAACAATCCCGTATTTCTCCTAACTTTCACTGTATGACTAACTGTAATGCGATAAGTATTCGTTTTCAACATTTATTTTGCAAGCAAATACTTTAATTTGAGTGCTATGAGCTAATTACGTGAGATCAAATTCCCCTTTGATAAGAGACAAATCGATTGATTTTAAACTTGATACTAATCCACAATCAATATCTAAATACAAAGAAAAAGTTGTTAACAGTTTAATTGTATTGAATAATTGCGATCGGTTAGAGCGAGCTATTGTTTGTGTCACGCAATTCTATCTCAAAATTAAAACCAAACCACAGCTACTATTTGTTTGCAAATACCTTTTTACTCCCTAGTGTTTAAGCAATAACCAAAAATTTAGTAAAAGAGTATGCCACGCACCAGTAAGTGAAGTTATGGTTAAGACATAAGTCACAAGTATGTTATATTAAATTAGTTTTCTAAGATTTAGAACCTCTATTTCAGAAAGAGATGAGAAAATGGGGAAGCAGGGCACCATCCAATAAAACATAACATAAACCGTTTTTTTAGTATTGTACAATGTTTAAAGCTAACATGAAAATGATTTCTTATGTGACAATATAACATGTTACAGTAATGAAATAACAAAGTAAAAAAATTGATAAAATTGCTAAAAATCTAGTCATCCTAGAACAAATAAACCCACACAATTTGACGTATCTTTAAATCTGTACAAAACCATTTATCATTTGAGAAAAAAATCAAAATAAGTTCTTACTTAGTAACGAACAGCGCAGACAATGATTAGACGACACGATCCGGGTCTACATCGATTCAGAAAAACTATTTATACAGACATACATACAGACAGAAATATAACTTCATTTTAATACATAGACATGTAGCAGTCACAGTTGTTATATCGTCATCATTTTTTTTTAGTAGTTTGTAACTCCAATGAGGTTCAAAAGTCTAAAAACCTGAATTTCTCATGTAGATTAGCTCGGACACTTTAAACAGAAAAATATGTAAAAGATGAATAAGAAATATGCTCAGAGATAAGTTGAAAATCGTTGTATTGTGCTATTTTTTGAGTGAACAGCGTTGCAACGCTTTGCAATTTTGGGCCAATACGGAAAAATGGAAAGAGCTTATGATCAGAAAGTATGCATACAAGTTATTTGTCTAGGCCTACATCAAATGGAACATTTATCCCGAAACGTTTTTTCCAGTTCCGTCATATCAAAACACCTCAGCGGAGTCCCTTTAAATATCGTAATTGCTTGTTTTGAAATAAAAACATTTACAAACTCTGCAGGGGACTCTGACATTTCTGTACTTTACAAGAAAATAAAACTGTGTTGGATGAAATGTTCAACTTCCGTTTTGTCAAATGACTTTTGATCTGTGTTTTTATTGAAATTGTTGGTCTGGTTTATTAACAGACCAAATGTCAATTATATCAAGTCAGCGTTTATAGAATGATATGATGAACCTGAATGCATATCGATGAATATCAAACCCTAGACAAACTGCCGCATATTTTGAAAACATCTGCTGATTTCGTGTATTTTTGAAGCACCAACAGTGCTTTTAAAATTCAATCAAAACTTATATAATTAGAGTATTTTTTCTCTTTTGAAAACTTCATTGAAATTGTTATTCTTGATAAAGTATGTTGTCACTTTTAGTGTCATATGTAAATAAAGTTTGTTTACAATTTTCATGTTAGCACGTGTTGTATTGTTCTAAAAAAATCTTCGTTTTTGAAGATTATTTTGCGTTCGTGCCTGAAAGAATGCACGGAAGATGACCATTTTACTGTAATCATATTTCTTATTTACTTTTCATTAACATTCGTAAATATGCATAAGAAATAGTAAATATCAAATTATTGAAAGCTAGGAAAACAATCAAAATATTTGCGCAATAATTACAATAATTATGAGAAAACCAGCTCTGCTTACTCTTTTGTAGTGTGAAGCGAAAGAAATCATACGGGATTTCTTAAGTAAATTCTATAGATGATACTTATAGTTATATAGTTATTTCTTTATTCTGCCTCACTTCAATACATTATTCATGACATTTAACGTCGTCAGGAACGACTAACGGTTATGAAGTTAGAATTTGTATTCACAACTGCTATTGGCAAGCAAATACTATAATCTGATTGCTCTGGAATAATTGCGTCCGATCAAATTTCCTTTTTATCAGAGTTAAATCGACTGATTTTAACATGATACTAATTCACAATCAATACTCAAAAGAAAGGGAAAAACTGATTGCAGCAAAATTGAAGTGAATAAGTGCAGTATGCGAACATGAACAGAGCAAACGTACACTATAACAAAAAAGGTGAACTCAATTTATTGTTTTTAGTTATACAAGTTGCTGACGGGATATTTGGGAAAATGTAGCCTGAATGAGATAAATATTACTCGATGTGCTAGCCACGCAAAGCAAATTACGTTCGCGTTTTGAGTGCCCTGCAGAGTGACAGAGTTTTGTCGGGGGCTGCGTTCTGTGAACTTCTTTGAAAATGTTTAGTAACAATGAAATATAAATAATTTCTTATAGTTTTCATATAATTATATAGGTACAGTGTATGGTACTTTGAGATGTATAAAACATGTAATATTCTCATTCCCCAATGATATTATCTACGTTGCATTTGATTGACTATTTAATATAATTGCCATAGCAACATGAACATGTCTACTAAATATCGATACATGTTGATTTTGTTGATTGTTGATATAAATGCAAATACATGATTTCATAATCATAATAAAATACTTAATTCATAAAATACAAACTGAATTGCATAGCTTTAACGTTACTTGTTGCTAACTACCAATTATAAATGTAATATTTAATCAAACAATGTGCCAGATTCCTAAACTTTTTTATTTACAAAATATCTTGAGTATATTTATGCCACACTTGTACCCAACCTATAAAGGTTGTACTGTTGCGATCTACGGAAAGATCATAAATAATTATAACAAGTGTTTAATTGTTTTCAAGTGCCAATGATTGATGATTACAACGTTAGATATAGATTATTAGTTTTAATGGACTGAGAACTGTTGCACATTTCGTCTTTTGCAAATTTTGAACATACATTGCTATTTGTCGTTTTTTTCCTGGCATGGTTGTAACAAAACAGCAGTTGTAAATTTATTTAAGAAACAAACTATTTTTTTAAAGTAGTAAGTTCATTTTGTAAGAACGAGAACAATAGAAACATTTGTTTTACAAATGGAACTTACGATAATGTTAATTAATTTATTGCTTCTGGGTTCAACTAGCTTTACAAAATGTATTGTCCATAAGTTTTAACTTCTTACTACAATAAAAAAAATATTTGTTAGTAATGAATGCTGTTATGATGCAAAATGTAACAAGTATAGGCTAGTGTTTATAAGTAAGCATTTACAAAATTAAATTGGTCAAGAACTGCAAATTTCTTTCGGCCAATATAATGCAGCAAATACTTACTAATAAAGACTTACCAATCCATTGTTTAAAACTATTTTTTTTATATAAAACTGCCGATTTACGAGTACTAGACCCTTTAAATTTAGTCGACTTACCAAAGTAGATATATTTAAAATATTGCAATTATATTGGACAAATATAACTTTAATCACTTATATTGCAGAACATTCCTTTCATATGAGATGATGAACAGTATTTTAAAAGAGGAGAATACTAAACAAACAAAAAAATTACAAGCTTGCAGATATGACTATTGACATAACAAAATCTAGAGATATTTAAAGATAAATTTCCGGAATACAATTCAATATTTGAGATAAAACGCAATATGTTTTATTTAAACATTTGTTAAATATTTGCTGTACACTTGAAATCCATTCTCTGCATGTTAAATAAATTCGCTAATGCACGTAGCATTACTTAAGTGTTTAGTTTTAATAATAACATATTTCGGAAAACGAAATGCAAATGTTATTAATAAAGCTGTTGAAACCAAAAGTGATCAGTCTCTGCCACCAGTATAGAGCCAGACCAGCTGGTACCCCCGTGCAGTATGACCAGACTCTATACTGTTGACAGCTCTTTTTTGTGATTTGATAATGAAATCACTTAAACTTTGAATGGAATATTCAAAGCAAAATATAGAAATATTATAGAAATACATCAGGTTATGGATTAAGCTCAACACATGAAAGTAATTTACAAACGATGAATGGAACTGGAGTTGCTGAAGTATGATTTTATAACAAAAAGTGACATTATGCTTATACAATGTATTTTCATTGTCAAGTTAACCTGAATTGACTATATATTTCTAAAGATTGACTGATATAATAATGGTGGACCAACAGTTATTATATAAAAAATAAAAGGTTTTGTATAAAATATAAATCGGCCTAAAATATGAAGACTTCCACATTCTTTTTATTAATTTGACATTACAGGTAAGTTCATGCGAAGTAAATTAATAAACTGAAAGGAATTATGACAAATTGTTTATAAAACTTATCTTGACCTTCACTTGTTCACTCACTACAAATCCTTTGGATGGGTAAAATGTCGCTTTAACCCATTACTTCATGAGCATTTTGTGAAAAATGGCTGTTTTCATTGCAAGTTGAAATTGCTATAATACTATAAAAACTGCTTCAACACTAATCAAACTTGGCACAAATGTTGACTGGACCATTGCCCTTGCAACAACATGCTCAGGCTTAAATTTTCTGTTACCATGGCAACGAGGGGACATCTCAAAATTGCCAAAAATCACTATTTTGCGTTGATTTTTTCCATCAAAATTGATTTCAAAGTGCTGCAACTTCTCAATGGATTGAGATAGAGTCAAATGCTTTTCAGCGTTGGTTACACGTTACCGTATGATCAATCTGGGGTCATTTATAGCCTCTCACAAGTCCAAAATTTTCTTGGCGATGAGGGGGACTCCGCCCCCATTCAAACCCCCCAAGCAGAAGGGGACACATCCCCCTTCTGGGAACCCCCTGATGTATCTTTTGGTTGGGGGCCGCGCCGAAAAAGAGGTCACTTTTTTAACAACATTTCTCAAACAAAAACAAGTGTTGGAGGCCTAAATAAGGCATTTTATCACCATTTGAGACAACAAAAAGGGGGGGGGATGAAAAAGGCGTTAAAAGGCGTGTATATAACGTAATGGGTTAAGAATGATAAAGTATTCGTGGTTTACCTATATTTTTCTGTTCCTTTAGGATAATGGGTTGAGGCACGTTAACTGTTTAATATTGAATACTGCTAATGCCGGTGCTAGAAAGCACGAGGGATGCTGCCCCCTTCATTATTAAATAATTAAATCTCATGAACAGATACGACTCAATAAAACTAAGTCTGAAATGTTCAACATTTGTTCTTGTTTACATTACCCTCTAGTCATCTGACAAAACAAGAATTGCGTCTATGACGCGTTGGTTAGGTCGTTGACTTCAAACTCTTACTCTTACGTTTCAATGCTTTAAGATCAATGTGCGAAAGCTATCCAGCTAGCTTACTGAACGTTGGTGATTCTACCAGGTACCCGCTTGTGTCCCCAAAATAACTTAAGGGACAGCTGAGGTCTTTCTCCACCAGGAGAGCTATGATCCATACTGTGTATATGCAACAACTCCTCCCCTCCATCCCTGTATGTTTGGATGAGACTACAATTAAATTGCATCTAGGGATTCTTAGTTTATTCATCAATATTTGATTAACGTATCTTTCATTTTCGGAAATAAGTTTAAAAAAATAGGCTATTTGGAGTAAGTTTAGAAATTCTATAATTGCACCTAATAGTTCTTCCTCGAGATAGGTTCGATTTGAATTTGTGTATGAATTATAATATCAAATAGTGTTACATGTCACTAAATTGTATATCAAATTTATTCTCAATTACACTTCAAAATAATACAGGCAATAAAACAGGTGCTTGCAAATATCTTGATTAGAAAGCTGGTCGTAAAACAACAACAATTATTTTATATAGCGACCGATTAATTTCTGGTCGTTATTAACAGACAAAATGTCATTATTTAGTCAACGTTTTAAAGATTTGTGAAATGAAGCTGAAAGGATATTAATGTTTTTTAAGAATGATAAAGTATTCGTGGTTTACCTTTATTTTTCTGTTCCTTTAGGATAATGGGTTGAGGCACGTTAACTGTTTAATATTGAATACTGCTAATGCCGGTCTCCCGTACATTTAATCAATGATGTTATATTTTCGATCCTTGAAGATCGTTCAGCACGACATTATTGTTGTGCTTGTGGTATTTTTAGTTTCAACTTTTTGGCACTTTCTAGTTGGGTGGTTCCAATATTCCTACTTGAATAATGTTGAATCACCCTTAGGATATGTTGCCTGCTTTTTAAATTTGTCTTTTGACGTCTTATCTGTGATACGCAGGCTTCATAACCTCAGATCCCCTTTCAAAATTCCATTTTATTTAGTTCCGCCCATTGTTTTCTCGTTTAGGGCACACGCATTTTTTTACTTGGGGATCATATGCCGCTTTTCATGGAATGGCACTACCGTGTCACATTGAAGGTTCCATGATAACCGCCATATGAACACATCTGCGGATGTTTCAAAATTCTAAATTTTACCAGTTCATGTTAAATGTTGAATTCTGCTTAAGCCGGTGCTAGGGGGCGTGGACGGTAACTTGCACTTTCCAGTACCGTCCATGAACAGGCTCAATCAAACCGAGCCTGCAACATTTTCAATTTTGCCGTGTTGGGCTTTCTTTAGGGATTCTGTATTTATCTATTTTATGATCACATCCGTGTTATTTGTGCCGTGTGGCGGCTGTAAAAAGTCTCCCGTACATTTAATCGATGATGTTATATTTTCGATGCTTGAAGATCGTTCAGCACGACATTATTGTTGTGCTTGTGGTATTTTTAGTTACAACTTTTTGGCACTTTCTAGTTGGGTGGTTCCAATATTCCTACTTGAATAATGTTGAATCACCCTTAGGATATGTTGCCTGCTTTTTAAATTTGTCTTTTGACGTCTTATCTGTGATACGCAGGCTTCATAACCTCAGATCCCCTTTCAAAATTCCATTTTATTTAGTTCCGCCCATTGTTTTCTCGTTTAGGGCACACGCATTTTTTTACTTGGGGACCATATGCCGCTTTTCATGGAATGGCACTACCGTGTCACATTGAAGGTTCCATGATAACCGCCATATGAACACATCTGCGGATGTTTCAAAATTCTAAATTTTACCAGTTCATGTTAAATGTTGAATTCTGCTTAAGCCGGTGCTAGGGGGCGTGGACGGTAACTTGCACTTTCCAGTACCGTCCATGAACAGGCTCAATCAAACCGAGCCTGCAACATTTTCAATTTTGCCGTGTTGGGCTTTCTTTAGGGATTCTGTATTTATCTATTTTTTGATAACAATAAAATCACAAACAGCATAATTACAACAAAATCTACAGAATGCTTTCGCGCAACAATCGATCTCCAATCAGTTCATAATATTACATATCAATAAATTAAGTTGCAATTACAGTTATAAATTGACATTGCTTATGATTCAAAAATATAAATAAATTGTATAACAATTTCATCAGAATACATAACATCCTACATTAAATAGCATTGGATATGAGGTAGCCATGACAATTTATCGGAATATCAATTTATATACGATTAATAATGCAAAATTAAATATATAAAAGCAACTTATATATGAATAAGAAACAGAAATGAACTTGAAGTTGGCATAAATTTTAAACAACATTATATCGTGTGGAAAAACAATACCAATTTCATATTGAACATTCCGTATCACCCTTAAATTGAAAGTGGGAAGTACACAATTCCGAACAAATTCGTTGAGTTGAAATCGTGAAAATTCTATTTGTTAAATTCGCGATTTCACGGATTCGTAAAGTTAATATGTCCCAACTGATTTTTCGTACCGTAAGATACCATAATATAGTTTAAAATGCTATATTTCACCTTACTTAATATGCAAATAGCATTTATTTTCTTTTACATTGTAAAGTATTATGTGGAACCCAACAGATGTTAGCAAATATTTAGCTAAGATAATCGTGAACGACAAATGAATGCCTCGTCAGATTTATTAACAGACAAAATGTCAATATCAAGTCAGCGTTTATTGATTGATACAAAGGACTGAATGTATATTAAATATTGTCTAATAAATATTGAACCAAAGACAAACTGCCAAATATTTTGAAAATTTCTACTGATCTCTTTTTTCTTTTAGCATAAATATTGGTTTTTATTAATAATATATTTGTCTTTTAAAAACTTCCTCGAACCTTTATTATCTGATACAGTATGTTCTTTGTTTTTAATGTCATCTTTTTATAAAGTTTCTTTACAATTTTCAAGTAAGTGGTGTTGTATTGCTCTAAATGGATCTTTGTTTTTGAAGAATATTTAAAGTCGTAACGTTTGTGCCTAACATAATGCACGGAAGGGAACCTAGGGTCTTCATCCACCTGTAAGGCTGCAAAATCGCCATATTGCCTATACTGTGATGGTGCGACGTAAAATCAATAAAAAAAATAAATAAAAAATAAATAAATAAATAAATAAATAAATAAATAAATAAATAAATAAATAAATAAATAAATCAAATTAAAATAGCAGTCGGAAGTGAAAGTAACACCGGCTAAAGAAATATTCAACTGTGTAACATAATTGGAGTCAATGTTGCAAACTTACTTAATGCTTAAGCCGATTGTAAGGTCGTGAAAGATGTTCAATTAAACCTCGTGGACTGACTTAATTAAAACAGAATCTGTAATTTTACCTTATGTTTATTTTCTGGTTTTCTTGCTGCTATTGATTGATCTCTAATATATATATAACAGGAATCACGCGTTATTTGTGATTTTGCTAGCATAATCTATTTAAGGTTTCAAGAATTAAACCTCCTGTTAATTTTTGCTAACACTACATATCTGATATCAACAGTGTAAGGATATTATTAAGATATATCTTCAAATATTGATATGTTGGTATATTTACATTACATGATGGTAAAAGTTTGTGCTTGTTTATTTATTTATTTTCGATATGCTTGACTATATTGTTGTTACTAGTTAAACAGTATTGCATACTTTTTACGATGTGTGATATTAACTGGCCTATTTTAGGCATTATCACTCTTGAGTACAAGTATTTATACTCATTCCGATATTTCAATTATATTTAGTTATTTGGACATTTAAGATGATGATAAATGAAAAAAAAATGATTGATTAATAAAACCAAATAAGGCGTGTATTGTTGTTTCCGAAAGTTATCAAATAAAGTATGCGTATCCAAAGTAATATAGCGTGGACAATAATCAAGTTACAGATAGGAAATAGTAAGCACAATATCATTAAATTACATGTTGTTTTGCAGATCACATACTTTATACAGTTAAGCACAAATAACAATTCGTTGTTTAAATCAAAATAAAATGATTAATTTGGTGCATTCACCTAACATGTTTGATACTTATGTACTGGCTACCTACGAATAAAACAGCAGTTTGTTTACGATTATGATTAACTAACCAACATGTAAAGTTTCGATAGGAGACATTATTAATGTTCGGTTCCAAGTTAATACTTTTTTGATTAAAAACAAGTTGGTTCACCACCGACAATGATCTCTACAAATATGACACAAGAAAAGGGAACATGTCATTATAGTCTAAAACACTTTTACGCCGAATTATTTCTTTCTTTTACATTCGTTGATATTTTGATGGTATTACAAAAAATAATCGACTCAATATGATTTATTGATATATTTAAATGGAACTAAAACTAAGCATAGAACATAATGCGTCATGTCTAAAAATGGGTCTGATGAAAATTCTTTTTTTAAACGTTTCTATGTATGACTAACAGCAATATTTGTGACAGTGCATTAATTTTGCCACAATCTCTATTTACCTAAATGCAGTCAGCTAATTGTGTCTTATAGATTTTCTCTGATTAATCGATTGGTATAACAGATGATCCACTTTAGCGATATCCTTACTTCTTTTATAACGGGACATTTGTATTGACTAGAGAACTTGTCATTTAAAAGCTTATTTTGACTATCTTATATATGAAATAATTATGATGTTTCAGTACTGCGATTTATTTTAATTGGCACTAACCTCAAGTCAATATCAGTTTATAAATATAACACATAGGTTTGTGAGTAACAGTAAAAATATCATCTCGAGGAAAAACTGTTACTTGAGAGGTTAGCTGTGGGTAACATTATTATTTTACGAGGGGTGATATTTTCTTCTAAATGTTTTTAATGCTTTAAATGACAAGATTAAATTAAGTGACAACTCATGTTAGTGAAATAATTTAAAAATACGAATGATATAAAAATACAATAAGCGTATATATTTTACTATAAATTATGATGATGGGTATACCACAACATGTGCCTTAATCTTGAATAAATTTCAAGATGCCATATAGTATTATGTTCAATGGTTAGACTTTACCTTTATCTTATCACTTGAGATATATTTGAACATTAATCTCGTATTTGTCAATAATAATTTATTGTTTCAAGAACAAAAGATTCGTATGAACTAAAAAGAGATCGTATTATTTTTATTTTTCATTTTATTTTGTATTTCAATCGAAAATACTTGATTGCAATAATGTTAAAGGGAGACTCAGGCAAAATTTTGATTTCTTAGTTTTGAATTTTTCATTCATTATTCTGTAAATGCCCTCAAAATAAATATATTAGACAGTCAAAGAAGCAAAACTTTTCTCCATATAAAGAATAAAATGGTGGTTTCCTAACTTGACCCGCGTGAGTCAGGTTATAGCGCTAGGATTTCACAATAGTTGTCAAAGTAAACTCTAGAAACGTTAAATAACATGTCAAATGAATGACTTAGACTTGTTTGAACCATACAATATCCACAATATCTGTTATTGTAACTTCAAGGATTTGTTCAAGTCATCTGACTTGTTTTAAAACTATTTGGTGATTCATTTGGCGTCTAAATTTTGTTTAACATTTATAGATATATTTACGCTTCAAACCCAAAATATATAGAATTTAAGCAGAAATTCATGCTGAAACTTCAAGAAAAGTCATTTTAGTGTGATTTGAGTACATAAGATCATTTTAATATTTTTGTCATTATTTTGCCTGAATATCCCTTTTAGCACTAATAACGTTATATAGAGATCACTTTACATCGACGCGATATAATAAAGCAGAAATCAAAATAAGTGGCAGCAATTATCTTGATTAGATGGCTGGTTATAACGACAAATGAATGTATCAACCGATTAATTACTGTTCGTTATCAACAGACAAAATGTCAATATTTAGTCAGCATTTTATAGATTTGTGAAATGGAGCTAAATGGATATTTAATGTTTGCCAATAGCAATAGAGCCAAAGACGGAACCTCTCGAATAAAATCTGCAGAAAACTTTACAAACATGAATCGATTTTCAACTTCCGCAGAGAATAATATGATTCTTTAATACCATTTCTTGTTTTCCCTACCTAGTTTTGGTTTAACTCGTAAGTGAACACCATAATTTGTATTCACTTTCAAAACATCTTGCAACACGATTTTGCCCCTTTACCTTATATTGAAACGAGTTTTGTAATTGCTCGAAAAAAACATATTTATTTATTTTGCAATTAGATATTTTTATGCCCCCAAAGGGCGGCATATAGTAATTGCACTGTCCGTCCGTCTGATAATCTTGTCAGCGGTTCATCACTAAAACCCATGGGAGGATTTCAGTGAAACTTCACAGGAATTTTTGTCACCAAACCTAATTGTGCATACTCTCTAGATAGAAGATATGAGGGTTTTTTCATAATTCATTAATAAATCATTACATCTCATGAACAGATTTGACTCAATAAAAGCATGTCTCCAATGTTCAAAGATATGTTTTCATTACTCTCCAGCCATCTTCCAAAACATGAAGGGCATCTATGACCGAGTGGTTACGGTATTTGATTTCAAACTCCTTCAAACTCCTTACCTTTCACCGCTGTAGGATTGAGCCGCGCAAGCATTTTCGGATTCTATCATGTGATTAAATCTATCTAGCAAGATACGGCGGTTCTACCCAGATGTCCATTTTAGCCTGTGATAATGCAGTAATGCACAAAAAGACACCTAAGTGCTTCCTCCACCAGAAGAATTGAAAAGTTGCCATATGATCTATACTGTGTCGATGCGACGACTCACCCCAAAACCCATCCCTACCGCCCCCCAAAGAAAGAAAAAGGAAATAAAACAACAACAACAACAACTTCACAAAACAAAACACAAACAAATAAACACACATAAGAACACATAAATCATTTTTATTACTTATTTGAAAATAAAATAATAATTTAATTTTCACTGTTGTTTCCACTTCATCTTTGAAGAAATCGTTTTATTAAAGTTTCAGTTGAATAAAAACAATGTGAAATGAAAAGTAAAATAATAAAAGAAGCTGTCGCAAATAGCATGTACATATGTATATATATATATATATATATATATATATATATATATATATATATATATATATATATATATATATATATATATATATATATATATATAAATTTATACTTGCACGTGATAGTAGTTAAATCAAATAATGTTAGATGTATCTAAATTGTACATCAAATATATTTTCAATTACACTTCAAAATAATGCAGGCAAGAAAACAGGTTGCTTGCAAATATCTTGATTAGAAAGCTGGTCGTAAAACAACAATTATTTTATATATCGACCGATTAATTACTGGTCGTTATCAACAGACAAAATGTCATTATTTAGTCAACGTTTTACAGATTTGTGAAATGAAGTTGAAAGGGATATTAATGTTTTGTGATAACAATAAAATCACAAACAGAATTTTGACAACAAAAAATATACAGAATGCTTTCAGGCGACAATCAACCTACAATCAGTACATAATATCATATATTATTAAATGAACTTGCAATCACAGCTATGAATTGACATTGCTTATGATTAGAAAAATATAAATAGATGTTATTACAACTTCATCAGAATACATAACATCCTAAATTAAATAGCATTGGATATGAGGTAGCCATGGCAATTTATCGGAACATCAATTTAAATACGATTAATAATGGAAAAATAAGTATATAAAAGCAATTATAAAAAGTATGAATAAGAAACGGAAATGAACTTAAAGTTGGCATAAATTGTTAACAACATTATATTGTGTGGAAAAACGATACCAATTTCGTATTGAACATTCCGTATTACCCTTTAATTGAAAGTGGGAAGTACACCACAATTCCAAACAAATACTTACTTACTTACATTATTTACAGATATTTTGTTAGAAATAATTTTGGGAATAAACTTTGTTAAGTTATTGCATACACTTTCCCTCTAATCTGATAAACCAGCTCCATTTCGTCATCGATCATGTATTTTATATTTGTTCTATAAGAAATATTTTATTATTTTGGAATAGAATGTATATTAGCAATAATGTGTTGATTCAATCTCATCATTTGAAAATAATAACATAGTAGGAGCTTCTCGATTTATTTTAGAATCTTACAAAAAATGGTTGTGGAAAAACTAATAATACGAAGTACTAACTTTTGACCAATGTGTTTTTTTACCTATCATTTTTGTCATTAATTTTAATAACCACAAATTAAAACTTATTTGTGTAATTTTATTGGCCTGAAAATTATAAATACGCGATAGCATTTGAATATCCAAACCAACTTCGGTTACAAACGTCTTATTTACTGGAATTAAAATGCATTGTATAATACACAATTTGTGACAAAATATTCCAGCCAAACAGTCCCGTAATTCGTCTAATTTTCGCTGTATGACTAACTGTAATGCGATAAGACTTCGTTTTCATCATTTATTTTGCAAGCAAATACTTTAATTTGAGTGCTATGAGCTAATTACGTGTGATCAAATTCCCCTTTGATAAGAGACAAAATCGATTGATTTTAAACTTGATACTAATCCACAATCAATATTTAAATACAAAGAAAAAGTTGTTAACAGTTTAGTTGTTATGAATAATTGCGGTCGGTTAGAGCGAGCTATTGTTTGTGTCACGCAATTCTATCTCAAAATTAAAAACAAACCACAGCTACTATTTGTTTGCAAATACCTTTTACTCCCTTGTGTTTAAGTAATAACCAAAAATTAAGTAAAAATGTATGCCACGCACCAGTAAGTGAAGTTATGGTTTAGACATAAGTCACAAGTATGTTATATTAAATTAGTTTTCTAAAGTTTAGAACCTCTATTTCAGAAAGAGATGAGAAAATGGGGAAGCAGGGCACCATCCAATAAAACATAACATAAACCGTTTTGTTTAGTATTGAACAATATTTTAAGCTAACATGAAAATGATTTCTTATGTGACAATATAACACGTTACAGTAATGAAATAACAAAATAATTTTTTTTTTGAGTGAACAGCGTTGCAACGCTTTGCAATTTTGGGCTAATACGGAATAATGGAAAGAGCTAATGATCAGAAATTATGTATACAAGTTATTGGTCTAGGCCTACATCAAATGGAACATTTATCCCGAAACGTTTTTTCCAGTTCCGTCATATCAAAAAACCTCAGCGGAGTCCCTTTAAAATATCGTAATTGTTGCTTGTTTTGAAATAAAAGCATTTACAAACTCTGCAGGGGACTATGACATTTTCTGTACTTCACAATAAAATAAAACTGTGTTGGATGAAATGTTAAACTTCCGTTTTGTCAAATGACTTTTGATATGTGTTTTTATTGAAATTGTTGTGTTGCGTTGCGCTTATTTCAAGATATTTTTTTAAATATCAAACAAACTAGAAAATTACGTAACAGTTTTGCTGCTTTTTACTGATATACAAAGATATTAATTTTGAACTGATATGCATGTGAAAATGAACACTTGATTTGTGGCGTTAATATTTCATCGTTATAAAAAATATCCATTGTATCTTTTCAAAATGAATGGCAGAAAAGATAGTATTCTAGCATTACGTTATAGGCTTATGTACATGTGAGATAGTTCTTGCAAACAATAGTGATTATCATCAAATTCATGCAAACAACAGTGATTATCATAAAATTCATGCAAACAACAGTGATCATCATAAAATTCTTGCAAACAATAGTAATTATCATAAAATTCATGCAAACAATAGTGATTATCATAAAATTCATGCAAACAACAGTGATCATCTTTCAGAAAAATGTCTGTCTATGTCATTATATAAGACAATTATCTTAACATACATGTATTAACTACGACATACCACCCCATCCATAAAACAACTTTCTTGTGCAAAACGTTTTTTTATAGATTTGTGAGTATACCGTAAGATGCCATTATACAGTCTAAAATGTTATATTTCATCTCATTTATATACAGAATGAACAAATAGCGTTTTTTTCCGTTTACATTGTAAAGTATTACTGGGAACACAACAGATGCTAGCAAATATTTAGCTACGATAATCGTGAACGACAAATAAATGCTTCATCAGATTTATTTACAGACAAAATGTTAATATCAAGCCAGTTTTTATAGATTGTTGTGATGGACCTGAATGCATATTGAATATTTTGTGATAAAAATCACAACCCATATGGTAGATATAGATTTAACCATATTTTATTAGTTTTAAAGGACTGAGAACTGTTGCACTGTTTCGTATTTTGCAAATTTTGAACATATATTGCTATTTGTCGTTTTTTCCTGGCAGGGTTGTAACAAAACAGCAGTTGTAAATTTATTTAAGAAACATACTATATTTTAAAGTAGTAAGTTCATTTTGTAAGTATTTTATAAGAACGAGAACAATAGAAACATTTATTATACAAATGGAACTTACGATAATGTTAATTAATCTTTTGCTTCTCGGTTCAACTTGCTTTACAAAATGTATTGTCCAAAAGTTTTAACTTCTTACTACAATAAAAAATCATTTGTAAGTAATGAATGCTGTTATGATGCAAAATGTAACAAGCAGCATTTACAAAATTAAATTGGTCAAGTGCTGCAATTTTTTTTCGGCCAATTTAATGCAGCAAATACTTACTAATAAAGACTTACCAATCTATTGTTTAAAACTATTTTTTTTTATAAAACTGCCGATTTACGAGTACTAGACCCTTTAAATTTAATCGACTTACCAAAGTAGATATATTAAAAATATTGCAATTCTATTGGACAAATATAATTTCAATCACTAATATTGCAGAAAATTCTTTTCATGTGAGATGATGCACAATATTTTAAAAGAGGAGAATGCTAAACAGACAAAAAATAAAAGCTTGCAGATATGACTATTGACATAACAAAATCTAGCGAGGTTTAAAGATAAATTTCCGGAATACAATTCAATATTTGAGATAAAACGTTATATGTTTTATTGAAACATTTGTTAAATATTTGCTGTACACTTGAAATCCATTCTCTGCATGTTAAATAAATTCGCTTATGCACGTAGCAGTACTTAAGTGTTTAGTTTTAATAATAACATATTTCGGAGAACGAAATGCAAATTTTATAAATAAAGCCGCTGAAACCAAAAGTGATCAGTCTCTGCCACCAGCACCTCCGTGCAGTCTGACAACTCTATACT
Source organism: Ruditapes philippinarum (assembly GCF_026571515.1). Classification (NCBI taxonomy): domain Eukaryota; kingdom Metazoa; phylum Mollusca; class Bivalvia; order Venerida; family Veneridae; genus Ruditapes; species Ruditapes philippinarum. The sequence goes on along the minus strand of NW_026860628.1, from coordinate 87,622 downwards.
GTTGGCAGCTCTTTTTTGTGTTTTGATAATGAAATCATTTAAACTTTGAATGGCATATTGAAAGCAAAATATTGAAATATTATAGAAAAACATCAGATTATGGATTAAGCTCAACACATGAAAGTAATTTACAAACGATGAATGGAACTGAAGTTGCTGAAGTATGATTTTTATCAAAACGTGACATTATGTTCATATTTTCATTGTCAAGTTAACCTGAATTGACTATATATAAGATTGACTGTTATAATAATGGTGGACCAACAGTTAATATAAAAATAAAAGGTTTTGTATAAAATATAAATTGGCCTAAAATATGAAGACTTCCCCATTCTTATTATTAATTTGACATTACAGGTAAGTTCATGCGAAGTAAATTAATAAACTGAAAGGAATTATGACAAAATGTTTATAAAACTTATCTTGACCTTCACTTGTTCACTCATTACATATCCTTTGGATTGCTAAAATGCCGCTTTAAGAATGATAAAGTATTCGTGATTTACCTTTATTTTTCTGTTCCTTTAGGATCATGGGTTGAGGCACGTTAACTGTTAAATATTGAATACTGCTAATACCGGTAATAGAAAGCACGAGGGATTCTGCCCTCTTCATTATTTAATAATTAAATCTCATGAACATATACGACTCAAAAAACCTAAATCTGAAATGTTTAACATTTGTTCGTGTTTACATTACCCTTTAGTCATCTGACAAAACAAGAATTGCGTCTATGACGCGTGGGTCAGGTCGTTGACTTCAAACACTTTACGTTTCAATGCTTTAAGATCGAGCCGCGCCAGCGTTTTCGGATTCTTTTATGTGAGAAAGCTATCCAGCTAGCTTACTGAACGTTGGTGATTCTACCCAGGTACCCGCTTGTGTTCCCCAAATAACTTAAGGAACAGCTGAGGACTTTCTCCACCAGAAGAGCTATGATCCATACTGTGTAGATGCAACAACTCCTCCCCTCCATCCCCGTATGTTTTGATGAGACTATAATTAATTTGCATCTAGGTATTCTTAGTTTATTCTTCAATATTTGACGAACATATTTTTCATTTTCGGAAATAAGTTTATAGTAATAGGCTATTTGGAGTAAGTTTAGAAATTCTATAATTGCACCTAATAGTTTTTCTTTGGGATAGGTTCGATTTAAATTTGTGTATGAATTATAATATCAAATAGAGTTACATGTCACTAAATTGTATATCAAATTTATTCTCAATTACACTTCAAAATAATACAGGCAATAAAACAGGTGCTTGCAAATATCTTTATTAGAAAGCTGGTCGTAAAACATCAATCATTTTATATATCGACCGATTAATTACTCGTCGTTATCAACAGACAAAATTTCATTATTTAGTCAACGTTTTATAGATTTTTGAAATGAAGCTGAAGGGATATTAATGTTTAGTGATAACAATAAAATCACAAACAGAATAATCACAACAAAATCTACAGAATGCTTTCATGCAACAATCGATCTGCAATCAGTACATAATATTATATATTAATAAATTAAGTTGCAATTACAGTTATAAACTTATGCTTATGATTAAAAAATATAAATAAATGGTATTACAACTGCATCAGGATACATGAGGGAGCCATGACAACTTATCGGAACATCAATTTATATACGATTAATAATGCAAAATTAAGTATATAAAAGCAAATTATATATGAATAAGAAACGGAAATGAACTTTAAGATGGCATAAATTGTAAACAACATTATATCATGTGGAAAAACAAAACCAATTTCGTATTGAACATTCCGTATCAGCCTTAAGTTAATCATTTAATAAAGGGTAGTGGAAAAACTAAAACGAAACACACTTTTGACCAACTTTTTTTTGCCTATCATTTTTGTCAATAATTTTAATAACCGCAACTTAAAACTTCTTTGTGTGATTTTATTGGCCTGATAATTATAAATACGCGATAGCATTTAAATATTCAATACAACTTCGGTTACAAACGTCTACTTTACTGGAATTAAAATGCATTGTATAATACGCAATTTGTGACAAAATATTCAAGCCAAAGCAGTCCCGTATTTCTCCTAATTTTCACTGTATGACTAACTGTAATGCGATAAGAATTCGTTTTCAACATTTATTTTGCAAGCAAATACTTTAATTTGAGTGCTATGAGCTAATTACGTGCGATCAAATTCCCCTTTGATAAGAGACAAATCGATTGATTTTAAACTTGATACTAATCCACAATCAATATTTAAATACAAAGAAAAAGTTGTTAACAGTTTAATTGTATTGAATAATTGCGGTCGGTTAGAGCGAGCTATTGTTTGTGTCACGAAATTCTTACTCAAAATTAAAAACAAACCACAGCTACTATTTGTTTGCAATTACCTTTTAGTCCCTTCTGTTAAAGCAGTAACTTAAATTAAGTAAAAATGTATGCCAGGCACCAGAAAGTGAAGTTATGGTTAAAACAAAAGCCATAGGTATGCTTTCTAAAATTTAGAATCTAATGAGAAAATTGGGAAGCAGAGCACCATCAAATATAACATAGACATCTTATTAGTATTGTAAATATTTAAAGCCAAAATGACAAAGATTAATAATGTGACAATTGACATGTTACAGTAATGAAAAAAAAAAAATAAAATAATGGATAAAATTGCTAAAAATTTAATCATCCTATAACAATTAAACCCCCACCAATTTGTCTTATCTTTTAATCTGTACAAAACCATTTATCCTTTTAGAAAAAATCTAAATAAGTTCTTACTTAGCACATACAGAAATATAACTTTATTCACCGAATCACATGTGTACAGTATGAGGATTTTCTAATATAATGAATATAAAAAGTGAATTTCCAAGAATGCATATTTTATTATAATAATTGTTAGATTATAGTGTTATTAATTGATATTTTTATAAAATGTATTACCTTTATGACAGCAAAATGAATATTTTTTATATGACATATATATCGCTGTACACAGTTTTGCTGTATCATATGTGGATGTCATAAAATACATTGTTATACATATACATGTATTTGAAATATCGCAGGAATCACAGTAAACGTTGTAATATCGTCAAAATTATTAATTTGTTTGGAATCCACTGAGGTTAAAAATCCTAAAAACGTGAATTTCTCATGTAGATAAGCAGGGGCACTTAAACAGAAAAAAGTGCCTAATATAACTTAAAATGCTACATTTCATCTTACTTAATATTCAAAAAGCGTTTATTTTCATTTACATTGTAAAGTATTATGGGGAACACAACAGATGCTAGCAAATATTTAGCAAAGATAATCATGAACGACAAATGAATGCTTCGTCAGACTTATTAACGGACCAAATGTCAATATAAAGTCAGCGTTTACAGATTGATATAAAGAACTGAATGTATATTAAATATTGTCTAATAAATATTGAACCAGAGACAAACAGCCAAATATTTTGAAAATTTCTACTGATCTCTTTTTTCTTTTAGCATAAATATTGGTTTTATAATAATATATCTGTCTTTAAAAACTTCCTGGAACTTTTATTACCTGATACAGTATGTTCTCTTTTTAATAATAAATTCTTTACAATTTTCAAGAAAGTGGTGTTGTATTGCTCTAAATATATCTTTGTTTTTGAAGAATATTTATAGTCAACTTTTGTGCCTGAAATAATGCACGGAAGGGCAGTTGAGATATTTCTCTACCTGGAAAGTCGCCATATGACCTATACTGTGTTGGTGCGACTTAAAACCCAACTTAAAACCCAAGAAAAATAAATAAAAAATAAAACAGTTGAAAGTGAAAGTGTTGTTACATATATCACCGGCTAAAAGACTATTCAACTTTGCAAGCATTTATAAACATTCAGATATTTCAAATATATTTAGTTTTTTTTTTAGACATTTAAGATTATAACAAGTGCAAGAAACACTAACTTTTAACATCATGTAATGTAATAAGACATTCAGGATTATGATAATTAAAAGAAAAATAAATAAATAAATTGATTGACTTTTGATTGACTTAGAAAACCAAATAAGACATGTATTGGTGTTTCCGTAAATTATCGAATAAAGTACGAGTGCTCAAAATAATCTGGCGTAGACAATAGGCAAGTTACAGATGGAAAATACAAGTGAGCACAATATTGTTAAACTTTTTTTGAAGAACTCATACTTTATATAGTTAAGCACTAACGACAGTTCGTTGTTTAAATAAAAATAAGCTTGTCAATATTGTGCTTTTGGGAATTAAATATTGGTAACCTATAAATTTGGTAGTAACGTTTAACATGCTTGAGACTTATGTACTGGCTAGATACCAATTTTCGTACTAGATCTACATACCTACGTATAAAATTGCAGTTTGTTTACTTTTAACATGTAAAGTTTTGACAAGAAAAAAGAGATAACATAATAATAGACATTATTTAATAAGATTTAATGTGCAAATCCAAGCTGAGACGTTTATTTTAAATTAAAAACACTTGCTGAAGAATTATTTCTTTCTTTTATATTCGTTGATATTTTGATGGCATTACAAAAGAATTACTCGAATTATTATGATTAATTGATATGTTTAAATGGCTATAAGCATTGATTCAAATATATAGAACATAATGCGTCATGTCTAAAAATAGGTCTGATGTAATTCTGTTTTGTATGACTAAGAACAATACTTGTGACAGTGCATTAATTTTGTTTACCTAAATGCAGTCAGCTAATTGTGTCTTATAGATTTTCTCTGATTAATCGATAAGTATAACAGATGATCCACTTTAGCGATATCCTTTATTCTACTATTACGGGGAATTTGTATTGACTAGAAAACTTCTCAAATCTCAAAGCTTAATTTTTTATTATTTTGATTATCTAATATATGAAATAATTTTGATGTTTCAGTACTGCGATTAATTTAATTGACCAACCTCAAGTCAATATCAGTATATAAATAACTTATCGGTTTGTGAATAACAGTGAAAATATCATCTCGGGGAAAATACTGTTACTGAGTAGTAAGCCGAGGGTAACAGTATTTTTGACGTAGGGTGGTGTTTTTACCTAAAATGTTTTTGAAGATTAAATTAATTGACAACTCATGTTAATGGAATTATATGAAAAAAATAATCGAAAAATATAACAATACAACAAATTTGTTCATAATATAATGATAATGCTATACAACAAAATGTGTCTTTTTCGAAGTCAATGGTTAGACTTTACTTTTATCACTTGATATATATTTTAACATTAATCTCGTATTTGTCAGTCAATAATAATTTATTATTTCGAGAACATAAGTGCAAAATTTTAGCATTTCGAACTAAAATACGAAGATCGTTTTCTTTTCTTTATCATTTTTTTGTATTTCAATCGAAAATACTTGATTGCAATAATGTTCAGCCTTAATAACGTTTCCATTTTCAATTATATAGTTATATAGAGATCACTTTACATCGATACGATATAATAAAGCAGAAATCAAAATAGATGCTAGCAATTATCTTGATTAGATGGCTGGTTATAACGACAAATGAATGTATCAACCGTTATCAACAGACAAAATGTCAGTATTTTATAGATTTGTGAAATGGAGCTAAATGGATATTTAATGTTTGCCAATAGCAATAGAGCCAAAGACGGAACCTCTCGAACAAAATCTGCAGAAAACTTTACAAACATGAATCGATTTTCAACTTCCACCTAGAATAATATGATTCTTTAATACCATTTCTTGTTTTCCCTACCTAGTTTTGGTTTAACTCGTAAGTGAACACCATAATTTGTATTCACTTTCAAAACATCTTGCAACACGATTTTGCCTGTGATAATGCAGTAATGCACAAAGGGACACCTAAGTGCTTCCTCCACCAGAAGAATTGAAAAGTTGCCATATGATCTATACTGTGTCGATGCGACGACTCACCCCCAAACCCACCCCTACCGCCCCAAAGAAAGAAAAAGGAAACAAAACAACAACAACAACAAACCAACAACAACAAAACACAAACAAATAAACACACATCAGAACTTTGTTAAATCATTTTTATTATTTATTTGAAAATAAAATAATAATATAATTTTCACTTCCACTTCATCTATGAAGAGATCTTTTTATTAAAGTTTCAGCTGAATAAAAATAATGTGAAATGAAAAGTAAAATGATAGAAGAAGCTGTCGCAAATAGCATGTACATATGTATATATGTATATATGATACTATAATAAAAATACATTCAGGGATTCTAAGTTTATGAATCTATAATAATAGTGGAACATTTCTTTCAATTTTGCAAATAAGTTGATAGTAATAGGCTATTTGGAGTAAGTTTTAAAAATTTATACTTGCACCTGATACTAAATAATATCAAATAATGTAATACGTCACTAAATTGTACATCAAATATATTCTCAATTACACTTCAAAATAATACACGTAATAAAACATATCTTGATTAGAAAGCTAGTAGTAAAACAACAATTACTTTATATATCGACCGATTAATTACTGGTCGTTATTAACAGACAAAATGTCATTATTTAGTCAACGTTTTATAGATTTGTGAAATGAAGCTGAAAGGGATATTAATGTTTTGTGATAACAATAAAATCACAAACAGAATAATTACAACAAAATCTACAGAATGCTTTCACGCAACAAATCAGTACATACTGTTATATATTAATATATGTACTTGCAATCACAGTTATAAATTGACATTGAACATCTTCATTAGAAAACATACCATGCTTAATTAGATAGCATTGGATATGATGTAGCCATGGCAATTTATGAGAACACCAAATTAAATACGATTAGTAATGAAAAATAAGTATATAAAAGCAACTTATATATGAAAAAGAAACGAAAATGAACTTATACTTGGCATAAATTGTGAACAACATTATATCGTGCGGAAAAACAATACCAATTTTGTTTTGAACATTCTATATTACGTGAGAAGTACACAATTCATAACTCATGATTTGAACAGAAGAAAAAGGTAGGAGCTTCTCGATTGATTATAAATTCATTCAAAAAAGGGTTGTGGTGAAACTAATAATACGAAGTACTCACTTTTGACCAACGTTTTTGTTTTACCTATCATTTTTGTCATTAATCTTAATAACCGCAACTTAAAACTTATTTGTCTAATTTTATTGGCATGTCAATTATAAATACGCGATAACATTTAAATATTCAATACAACGTCGGTTATAAACGTCTAAAATTAATTGTATAATATGCTTTTTTGTGATAAAATGTTCAAAACAAAGCAGTTCCGTATTTCTCCTAATTTCCACTGTATGACTAACTGTAATGCGATAAGAATTCGTTTTCAACATTTATTTTGCAAGCAAATACTTTAATTTGAGTGCTATGAGCTAATTACGTTCGATCAAATTCCACTTTGATAAGAGACAAATCGATTGATTTTAAACTTGATACTAATCCACAATCAATATTTAAATACAAAAAAAGTTGTTAACAGTTTAATTGTAATGAATAATTGCGGTCGGTTAGAGCGAGCCTTTATTTGTGTCACGCAATTTTTACTCAAAATTAAAAGCAGACAGACAGATAACTTTATTTCACTCAGGTATATCAAATTATACAACATGAGGTTTAACAACATATTGTAGCTATAATTGAGTCCGGTATAGAAAAGCAGGTCTTTAACATAAATTATACAATGATTATACACTCAAGTCAGTAAATAATATCTTATATATACATATATTATATATGAGTATTCATCCGATTGTGGGGGAACTCGGATGCCCTTCTGCACACAAATAATTACACACAGCACACATATTGTTTACCATCACTAGTTATAGAAAAGAAAATACAGCTCAAATATGACATGTTAGGGAAAAAACAACAACAATAGAGATAAGAAATCCAAATATAAGAACATGTTTGCACACAGGTACGCCTCTGTATTCTTAGTAGTAAATCTAAAACTAAAAGTAGCGCGTGAAAACCGTGCATTCGCACAAAAAAAGAAAGAAAAAGAAAGAAAAATAAAAAAAGAAAACACAACAAAAGTAGGTCATAAATGCTGACGACTCGTGCTTGATTTTCACTTAATTGTAAGACAGGTAAATAAAGTTTTATTATTATTATTATTATTATTAATTAGAATACTGATTTAAACTATTTAATAGGTACCGACTTTGTTTTCAAACCAAACAAAAAGGAAATAATGACATATGTTCATATCTACAATTCAATTCAATTCAATATTTTATTTGGCATTAAACTACATATAGCATATAGCCATTATTACATAATATAGGTAAAGTGTAAGACATTTTACAATAAATTGTTCATAAAACAGTACAAAATGTTTTCAGAGAAGTTATTAACAATATACCTTCATGAGATTTAGCAATTAACAATATGAGATATATACTTAACATTGAAATAAATTGTTATTGTTATCTATATGTATATATATGTATACAAATACAGTCATACAATATGCTTTCAGATATGTTATTTACGGTATGTCTTTATTTAGATCTAACAATATACAAGTTAATCAGAATTTCTTACTTTAAGTGAAAAATATAAATATCTTGACAAATTATTAAGTTCTTTTTCATTTTTAGATGACATTAAAGTTTCCATTTTTTGAAGTGTAGGCCAATGGCAAAAATATGGTTTTAAAAATTTCTTACCGAAGGTTATAATATTTTGGACAAACGAGTAAAAAATGGAATTCGTTTTCAATGACATGCATATTGCACTGTTGACACATAGTCTATTTTCTCTTGGAACTCGTTGTGCCTACAAATTTCAATTTCCTAGATTATGTGATGATAGCCGAAATTGCGTCAGTTGTACTCTGTATTTTATTTATATTTACACAATTTAAGTATTTTTTCAAAATTCGAGGTCGTACTTATACATACTGTAATGATTGTAATTTACTTGAATTATTTATTTCAGAATACCAAGTTTGTTTATATATATCTAATATTCTATTCTTTATTATTTGAAATGATATATTAATTTCGTTTTTGCTGTAGCCACAGAAAAGAAAAACCTATTTCGTCAAGTATTTTTTTTATTTGATATGCCCAATTATTTCCGTTATATGATATGTTATTATTGACATCTTCTTTCATGACATTATACATTTTTCTTATTAATGAATTATTTTCTGAGCTCAAAATTTTTAACCAATATTTAATCATAATAATTTTGCGGTGTATTCTCATCGGATACCGTCCCAGTTCTCCGTAAAGACCAGCTAGATTCGTTGATTTTTTAACGCTAAGTGTCTTTCGTAAAAATTTTCTATGTATACCCTCAATATCTTTACCCTCGTAATTGCCTATTATTTCGGCGCCACAATTTAGGATTGATCCCACCAAAGAATCAAATAGTTTACATTTTTCTTGTGTAGATAGGTCTATTTGATTAAAAACAATAAATAAATTATGTAAAGCAAATAACGAATGTTGAGCAAGCTTCTTTTGTGTACGATGCATGTGACCGTTTTTTGAATAAAGTAATTCCTAGATATTTGAATGATGTCACTACTTCGAGTGGGATATTATTAAAAAAAGAAAAGTGTATGCAGTATGACGACCTTGTTCGAAAATCATGATTTTTGTTTTGTTTTAGTGTTAACATTTAAATTCCAACTATTGCAATAATTTTGAAGATCATTAAGTAATGACTGTAGCGCTTCCGGCGAATGTGCAAAAAGTACGGCATCAAATCGGCAAAAAGAAGTATGAACAGCTTTTAATTCATCGAGAGTAAAAATGTCGCCAAAAATTATCGTCGAAACTGTTTAATATATCATTTACAAAGAATAAAAATAATAGACTGGAGCTGGGATCTCCCTGTTTTGCGCCGATGTTTGATTCAAAAAAGGGTGAAACGCATTTATTAATATCTTACAGCTGCTTTTAACAGTACTATACATACATTGGATTGCTTTAATGAATTTAGAACCTGCCCCTTTCGTTAACAAGTTTTGAAATATAAATGATCTTTCTAATTTGTCAAAGCTTTTTCAAAATCCTATGAATGCACAGTATAGCTTTTTATGAGAGCATAATGTTTTATTAATAATAGCTTGTAGAAGAAAAATACAGTCGACTGTTGGATTTTCCGCTTCTGGAATCCATATTGATTATCGATGATTTTGTTATATTTGGTAGACCATTTTGAAAGACGATTTAGTAAGACTTGAGAATATATTTTTTGCAATGATATTTATAAGTGTTATCCCTCTGTAATTTTTTGCTTCATTAATGTCCCCTCCCTTAAAAATTGGTACTATGATTTCTGACCCCAGGATGTTGGGTATTCTCCAGATTCAAAAAATTCTGTTTAAAATAATTCTAGTATTATCTGTGAAATAAAAGGAAATGAGTGTTTGTATATTTCCGCGATTAGTGTATCAGGACACTACTTTTATATCAATTTTGTGAATAGATCGCTTTCTTTTACTTTCTGACATAGTTATTTTTACAATCAAGGTCTTCATCATAATTTACCACTGAGTTCCCTCTCTATCAAAGTGTATTTTCTGAACAATATAAACTTTTGAAAAAATTATACACTCGTCAATATCAAGATTTTTTCTGCTGTTGGATGAGATTTTAGAGTATTGTTCTTTAATTTTTTTTCGAAAATTGACGAGGGCTGAGATTTGCTTAAAATATTAAGATTGTTTTTTTCTTTTAAATTATACTTATACTTTTGTATACGTTTGATCTTGTTATAATTGTTTTTTTTTGCATTCACAAACTCTTGTCTATAGTTTATATTAGATTTTTTTTTAACAAAAATTCCTTGCTTTTTTAAATTCTTTTTCTTGCGGTGAAAACAAGTCCGAGTTGAACCAATGGTTTTTATTATAATTGTTTGTTTTAGATTTATATGTACTTCCAAAACTTTGTGAGAACAGTCAAATTCAATACCCTGAGTGAAAGAAAATTACAAGTGAATTAATATCATCAGAATTACATATCTTTTAAAATATCATGAAAAATCACATTGCTTTGTGTTAAGAATTGAGTAAAATTCGTTTATTTTTGGTTGCATCCCATCGGAATAAATGTGTGATTATCTGACAAAATCATTATGACTTTCTCTATTTGCGTTTTTTTTCTGTAAATATTTATTGATAAACCTGAGTGATCCGAAAATTCATTAGGCTGAAGTATACAAACTGCAGATATTACACAAAAATCTTCATATTTCAGTAAAAAATAATCTACCACACTTGATCCGCGAAATGAATGGTATGTATACTCGCCTACACAGCTATCATGGGTGTAAACGACCGTTACCTTTTTACTAGCGATGTCGATTGACAGAGTTCAATCAAGCGTCTACCCTTCGTGTATCGATCAGTGATCCTTGGAAGCACGTGCGGTATGTTTACAAAATTTGACTGTAGCTGTCATTATCAATATAATCTGTCATAGTCCAAAAAATCAGAAAATATTTGACGTGCGACTGTTTAAATCTCCAATTACAAAGATTTTCCCTAATAATTTATACTTTCCTAAATTGATTCTATTTTATCGAAAAAAAATCAAAATTTTCTGTATCTATTACGTAGAGCTAGCAGGCGTAATATAAGCGCAGCAAATATATACATCTTCAAAATTAAATTCAAAAAGATTCTTACTTAGTTTAACCCACATTATCCCCGTTTTGGTGTTTTTCTATACTTTAAATAATAATTTTGAAGGGATTGTTTATAATAAAAACTAATTCCACCGCTATATTTGCCTCTACGAAACGTTTCTAGTCTTATTTCATACAAAATGTTTCACTTTTGATAATCAACATATTTCAAGATTAATATTATGAGTTTTGAAATCCACGTTTCTGATAAAAATAAAATATCATAAAGTTTTAAAGTTCTTACAAAATCAGAGTCCCAGTAATTTCCGAGTAAGTCCGTTCACATTCCAAAGAATAATAATTTTTAAGTTCCTTCTCTTGACACTCTATTTGTCACTATGTGTGTAATCATAAAATTTTCATTGATGTATGTCTTTTTTATTTTATTGTTTACATACAAAATTTATTGCCCACGATTCGTGTCTGTTTACCCTGGGTTTTCCTCTCGTTTGCCGTGTTCAATAGTGCCTTCCTTGCCTCCGTATTGTTGTGGTGATTGTATTCCCCTACGCTAGGTTTTTGAATCTTTTGAGCGACTTTTTTATGGGGTCTTGTATGTTTTTGCCGCACTGCTTCGCGATCTGCATATCTGTGAAAATTTTACACAATGGGACGTGGTTTTTTCGAGCCCTCTGCCCCCTAATATGTATGCTCTATCAAAACTCATACAAGAATGCGTCGATGCCTAATTTTGTAGTAATCAAATTTTTTACTAAGGATTCGCAGTTTGCCATTCCACTCGTCTGCTCTGCTAAGCCGTAAAATATGAAGGTTTTCTCTCATTGACCCTTGCTTCAAGATCTAAAAGTTTTTTCATTTGCTAATTCCTCTCGTTTTTTACTAATCATCTATTTCTCTGCCAATTTTTTTCACATTGTTTCTTAAGTCTTTCCAGTCTTCTTTTGATTGTGTAAGCTCACATTTTTGTGTTTCATACATTTCATTTATAAATGAGACTGATTTGTCTATATCTCTTATCTTGTTTTCCCCCATTGTTGTTACTTTAATTCCCATGTCTGAGAATTACTGTTCAATCTGTTAACTGACTTTTCAATTAAATCAACTTTTAACTCAATTTTTTGGTATTGCCATTTTTATGGTGTTTTTTATGGATTTTTACATCTTCATCAATGCTAAAGCCCAACTGGGTGGGACTGACGTACCTGTTGGTTGTTGAACTGGCTGCGGTGTTTGAAAACCATACGCATTTTGTTGTTCAAGATTCATTGTTGGCGATGTGTTATAATTTCATAACTGAACGTACATAATCGTCACTTATTTGATAAAAATCCAGCTCAGTGTTTGTTACGCTTGTGAATCCACGTTAACACGAGGACGGGTTTATGGACGCCATTTTTCCGTGCTTGGTGATCCACTCGCTTTAACGTTTTTCTGCTTGTCTTCGCCTTTTTTTTGACTTATAGTTAAAATTGTTTATATCCGACATGAAGATATGTAGTTTAGTTCATTTACACTAAGTAATAATCCATTATTTTGATGTTTAATGTTATTAAATCCGAAATTTACATCACTGAAAAAAATCGTGCTTTACACTTTACATGATCACGTGACTACAAACGACATATCTACAAACACGCAATGAGATATCAATAACAAGTATATGTACATCTGAGGAAATACCTTGAAATTTTAACATTATTATGCGTACACATTTACACAACTTCATAAGAGCATGTTCACTTTTACATGATAAAATATTTTGAAAAAAAAGTATGAAGGTTCAACTAAGTTGGGGATGTGCAGATTTCTTTCAGAATTAAAAAAATGACATTTTAATAAATGATGCTGCTCAGAACCTATATTTCTAGAGTTGCAGAGATTGTAAATGTTATTTGTTGTGTTATCCCGAGACCATCGCGCTGTTTCTATTGGAAAGCGGTTATTACAAGTTCTTAATTTGAATTGTGTAATGTAATCTTTTTTTGTAGAATATTAAAATATTCTCATATATTAGCACATGTTAAAATGAATTATAAATTCTCCCTTTATTTGAATTTTGTAGATGACTTGCCCAATGTTGCCTATATTGGCTATTAAAATTAGCTTGACAACTATATGCAAGTTTTTATTGATAATGAATTGTTGATTTAGCCAAATATCAGGTCTTCCAATTTACCTTAATATTTCTTTTATTTTATCAGTCAATTTAAAATTAGTGTTTGTTTGGCTAAGCATGCAGTAATAGATTTTTGAAGATAGTTTATTTTCTTTACCAAGAAGCTAATGTGTCCAAAAGGATAGCATTTAAGTATAAACGTTTATATAAATTGGTAACGGCCCAGTTCTCCATGTAGCATATACTTAGGTGTTCTTTTCCGTGCATAAGTAAAGCGTCTAAGAAAGGTGTTGTGTACTTTGTCTAACAGATCAAGATTTTCGTAACCGAATATTTCAGATCCATATGTAACAAACCATAGCTACTATTTGTTTGCAATAACTTTTTTCTCCCTACTGTTGAAGTAATAACCTATATTAAGTAAAAATGTATGTCAGGCACCAGTAAGTGAAGTTATGGTTAAGACAAAAGCCATATTATATTAGATTAATTTTCTACAATTTAGAACCTCTATTTCAGTAAGAGATGAGAAGGGAAGCAGGACACCATCCAATATAACATAACATAAACCATTTTTTAATGTTGTACAATTTTTAAACCCAACATGAAAAGATTAATAATGTGATAATATAACATGTTACAGTTATGAAATAATAAAATAAAAAATGGATAAAATTACTAAAAATCTAGTCATCCTAGAACATAAGAACAACAACACTATTTGACGTATCAATAAACCATTTATCCTTTTAGAAAAAAATATAAATAAGTTCTTACTTAGTACATACAGAAATATAACTTTATTCACTCAATCACATGTGTACAGTATGAGGATTTTCTAATATAATGAATATAAAAAGTGAATTTCCCAGAATGCATATTTCATTATTGTTAGATTATTATAGTGTTACCTATTAATTGATATTTTTATAAAATGTATTACCTTTGTGACAGCAAAATGAATATTTTTTTATATGACATATATATCGCTGTACACAGTTTTGCTGTATCATATGTGGATGTCATAAAATATATTGTAAAACATATATTAAGTGTATTTGAAATATCGCAGCAATCACAGTACACGTTGTAATATCGTCAAAATTATTAATTTGTTTGGAACTCCACTGAGATAAAAATCCTAAAAACGTGAATTTCTCATGTAGATTAGCTTGGACACTTAAACAGAAAAAGTGCCTAATATGATTTAAAATGCTATATTTCATCTTACTTAATATACAAACAGCATTTATTTTCGTTTACATTGTAAAGTATTATGGGGAACACAACAGATGCTAGCAAATATTTAGCTAAGATAATCTTGATCGACAAATAAATGCCATGTCAGATTTATTAACAGACCAAATGTCAATATCAAGTCAACGTTTTACAGATTGATATAATGGACAGAATGCATATTAAATACTGTCTGATAAATATCGAACCAGAGACAAACTGTCAAATATTTTGAAAATTTCTACTGATCACTTTTTTCATTTAGCATAAATATTGGTTTTATAATAATATATCTGTCTTTTAAAAACTTCCTGGAACTTTTATTACCTGATATAGTATGTTGTCTTTTTTAATGTCATCTTTTTATAAAGTTTGTTTACAATTTTTACAAAGTGGTGCTGTATTGCTCTAAATATATCTTTGTTTTTGAAGAATATTTATAGTCAACTTTTGTGCCTGAAATAATGCACGGAAGGGCAGTTGAGATATTTCTCTACCTGGAAAGTCGCCATATGACCTGTGTTGGTGCGTTTAAAACCCAACCACAAAAAAAGCAATATCACCGGCTAAAAGACTATTCAACTTCGCAAGTATTTATAAACATCAGATATTTCAAATATATTTAGTTTTTTAGACGTTTAAGATTATAACAAGTACAAGAAACACTAACTTTTAACATGATGTAATGTAATAATACATTAAAGGTTGTGATAATTAAAAGAAAAATAAATAAATTGATTGCCTTAAAAAACCAAATAAGACACATGTATTGTTGTTTCCGAAAATTATCGAATAAAGTACGAGTACCCAAAATAATCTGGCGTAGACAATAAGCAAGTTACAGGTGGAAAATACAAGTGAGCACAATATTGTTAAACTTTTTTTTGAAGAACTCATATTTTATATAGTTAAGCACAAATGACAGTTTGTTGTTTAAATAAAAAAAAGTTCATCAATATTGTGCTAGCACTTAACATATTTGAGACTTATATCTTGGTAACCTATAAATTTGGTACTTACGTTTAAGATGCTTGAGACTTATGTACTGGCTACATACCAATTTTCGTACTAGATCTACATACCTACGTATAAAATTGCAGTTTGTTTACTTTTAACAACATGTAAAGTTTTGACAAGAAAAAAGAGATAACATAATAATAGACATTATTTATTAAGATTTAATGTGCAAATCCAAGCTGAGACGTTTATTTTAAATCAAAAACACTTACTGAAGAATTATTTCATTCTTTTATATTCGATGATATTTTGATGGCATTACAAAAGAATTACTCGAATTAATATGATTAATTGATATGTTTAAATGGCTATAAGCATTGATTCAAATATATAGAACATAATGCGTCATGTCTAAAAATAGGTCTGATGTAATTCTGTTTTGTATGACTAAGAACAATACTTGTGACAGTGCATTAATTTTGTTTACCTAAATGCAGTCAGCTAATTGTGTCTTATAGATTTTCTCTGATTAATCGATAAGTATAACAGATGATCCACTTTAGCGATATCCTTTATTCTACTATTACGGGGAATTTGTATTGACTAGAGAACTTGACATCTCAAAGCTTAATTTTTTATTATTTTTATTATTATTATTATCTAATATATGAAATAATTTTGATGTTTCAGTACTGCGATTAATTTAAATGACCAACCTCAAGTCAATATCGGTATATAAATAACTTATCGGTTTGTGAATAACAGTGAAAATATCATCTCGGGGAAAATACTGTTACTGAGTAGTAAGCCGAGGGTAACAGTTTTTTTGACGTAGGGTGGTGCTTTTACCTAAAATGTTTTTTTTTAGATTAAATTAATTGACAATTCATGTTAATGGAAAATCAAATAATATAACAATAGAACAAATGTACATTTGTTCATAATTATTATGATGATGCTATACAACAAAATGTGTCTTTTTCGAAGGCATAGAGTATTATAGTCAATGGTTAGACTTTACTTTTATCACTTGATATATATTTTAACATTAATCTCGTATTTGTCAGTCAATAATAATTTATTATTTCGAGAACATAAGTGCAAAATTTTAGCATTTCGCACTAAAATACGTAGATCGTATTTTTTTATTTTTCATTTTTTGTATTGCAATCGAAATTACTTGATTGCAATAATGTTCAGCCTTAATAACGTTTCCATTTTCAATTATATAGATATAGATCACTTTACATCGATACGATATAATAAAGCAGAAATCAAAATAGATGCTAGCAATTATCTTGATTAGATGGCTGGTTATAACGACAAATGAATGTATCAACCGATTAATTACTGTTCGTTATCAACAGACAAAATGTCAATATTTAGTCAGCGTTTTATAGATTTGTGAAATGGAGCTGAATGGATATTTAATGTTTGCCAATAGCAAGAGAGCCATAGACGGAACCTCTCGTATAAAATCTGCAGAATACTTTGTAATCATGAATCGATCTTCAACTTCCGTAGAGAATAATATAATTCTTTAATACCATTATTTGTTTGTATGTTCCCTACCTGCAATTTAACACAATCATTTGTTTTCACTTTTGAAGCATTTGCAGAATAATGGTGTCCCTTTACCTTACATTGAGACGAGTTTTGTAATTGCTCTAAAAACAAATATATGTACTGTATACAGTGTATAATAGGATAATGCACATAATATCAATTTTATCACATATAATTATATGATATTTACACCGGTGTTAAAATGCCTGTGTCTTCTAAGGTCAGGAACAGAGTGTTTCCATCTTTATCTTTTTTGCAATTTATATTTTTATAATTTGATATTGGCTACAATTTTCATATTAGTGCGAACAATAATGAAGATGTTTTTATTTTCAATTCTGATTTCTGCCAATACTGTTCTAATATTCCTATTGCTTGTATAACACTGGTGTTTCTATCCTTGATTATTTGTAATATACTTTTAGCATATTCTTGTAATTTGCTGACTGTAAGAACTGAATCAAGTGAATTAATCGCAATATGAGATCATATTCTAAAGGCCCAATAAGTCTCAATAATGATATTATTTTGATTTCTCAAAAGCGTTTTATGTTTAAATTCATGTTACAGATTGCAAGAAAGTTAAGCTGAGTCATGTTTTGCTACTCTTGCGTTTCAGGAATATGTATAATTATAATGGTTAACTTTGTTTTTATATGGAAGTCAAAACGTCACTATATTTACATTTTACTACTTTTGTGACAATTCAATTCTTAATCAATTATTAAAACATAACAAACACATATAACCCCACAAAATGAACTGTTTTTTACCTCTGAAGCTTACTTGGCCTTTAAAAATAAAATATTCAAATTTAAGGTAAAGCAATAAAACATTAATCGGACCTAATTTGCCGACACATCCGATCAAGCAAATCATAAAACTGTTTCTCATAGTTTTTTCTTTTTCTTTTTTGAAATATATTGGAAATAAAGTCAAGTTTAATATCTTGTTTTAAACCATTCCTGTAAGAACAATCCATACATTATTTATATAAGACATTAGTATGCAGAATAATAAGCTACTGATTCTAACAGCTTGTTATTTGAAAATGATTCAGAATAGATAGACTGAGATATCAAATTATTTGGTTTTTAATTTTCTTATAATACATTTTCAAACTGATCTATGTTTCATACGAAGTAGTGTAAAAGCTTCTTACGTTGAACATATAGTTGATCGGCAATATATCCATAATTCTTAATTCAAATTTACATAATATTGCATTGTAAATTATAAATATGAAAATGAAAAGCAAGTTATTTTAGATCTTATACACGTAACACATACGTATGAACCGACATTTTCAAGTAAGCGGGTAATTATTCCCTTTCAGTTAGTAATGATCAATAGTTTCCTTTGATTCTCAAATATTATAACAATGTTGCCACTAGCATCTGTTAATTTCACTTCAAACTTTGGTCTTAAAATATGAAATGTAATGGTAAAACAGTATCAACATAGCGGTGGTTGTGTAAATATTAAAAATGCCATATAAATTACATTCAGATAACTTTATAACGTAACTATATACTAAATCATATATTGTTCAATTATAATGATTATTTAAAAAAACATGTGAATGATTTGTTTCATATAGTGTATTATTATGATTATCTTTAAATTGACATCATGGCATTGTCATAATGCTTTGTTTCCTTTATTTTGATTCATTTTTTCCATTCCAAGCACTAACAATATAAGTTTCTTTCTTCTGTTTGTTTGATATATAAATTTATATGATTTACAAATCTTAAATGTATTGATTTACCATATAAAGATAAATTAGTTTGTAAAACAAAGCTCATAGAAATATGTTACTTTCAAGCAACATAAACAGTTTGAAACATATAAAATTTATGTCATGGCTCAGATTCTGGTCTCTGGTAAGTACGGTATGAGTTATTAATGGTGCAGATGTTAGAAAATACATCAAAGAGCCAAACCTGATATCATTACGGAAATGATACTTACTCTTTAATAGACAACATTATGCAATTTGGTGAGGTGGCAGTTTTTTTTCTGAATTAAGTAATGGTTTAGAGAGATGCAGTCTGTTTGGAGACTTGTCATTTTCGTTCGCCTATACAATAATAAATATGATAGACAAGATCAGCAAGGAAAGGCGGCGTTCTATGAACTGTTTCGGTGAATCTTGCATGTTAACTATAGTTACAACGTCTAAAAAAGAACAAAGATGTTGAGATTTTTACTGTTTTTGAGATCAAATTTGTAAAAGAAGAAGGAAGAAATGCATTGTGTTTAAGAGTTCTGGTGATTATTGTTTGCTTATCAAAGGCCTTTTGTAAACTCTGCTAACATATATACATATAGTGGAAATAAAGATGATAGATAATCTGATTCAAGAGAATTTTCAATTTTTTAAAGTAAGATTGTGATGGCTTTCGAGTGATTCCTAAATGTACGTCTCGTTGAAGCTCACGAAAAAGTACAACTTGAGTGGTCCTTGAAATAGCATAGATCAAATTAATCTTGTTCAACTTTATCAAGTTTTTTCCATATTATGTACATGTGTTCAAAGGCAAATTCAATAAGAGGCTTAATGGATGAAAGCATTTTACTTCTACTGATCTTCTGTCAAGTGTAAATTTAGGTTTTCTCATGATATGAATCCTTTTCAAAACCCTCTCTTTGATAGAATTAATATGTGCATGTCAAAAACAATCAAACAAAAAGAAAGTACAGACCAAAAGTTTTATGACATTTTACCAAGATGGCAGGTTGATCAAGCATGAAAAGTAGTGGGTGATATTGTTTAGATGTTTTACGTGACATGATTATGGTTTAGAAGGTTTGAATGTAACAAGAATTTATGAGCCAGTTTTTGAAACTTTATCAATATCAGATGAGAGTTGTTGTGGCAGATATGAGATTACCAACAATTATGTGTCAACTGGTTTGTCATTGGCTAATAGATGTATGTTAGAGAGTTCAAGTCGTCCAATTATTTTTGATATATACCAGGAACAATAGAGAGAATATGAATGGAATCTTTGAGGAAGGAACCCCTTGTTTCAAATACTGATGGTCAGTAAAATTGAGCACCCTAAGGGCGACATATTGGCATGTGTTAGAGAGATGATCAGTTCGTAAAACTATTATAATCTATTACCTAAAATTCTTTATTGTCCCTTTGCAACAAAACACCATATTTAAGGATCCCTGTGGAAATACTAATTCTAATTTTATCTTTCTCCTAATAATAAAATGCTGATGGCATGGCCTGGGTTTTATATACTTTATTTTATTGTACTGTACGTGATATTCTTGTCAGGCTTGTATTACATTTTATAGTGATGTACATATTGTCTTAAATAATACTTTAATTAAATTTCACTTTCATGTATAGGTTTTTATCATTGTCCATCAGGCAATATGAATCATACCAATATGAGGGGTGATTTTTAGAATATGCAATTTCATATATATGTGCATTTTGAAAATGTTAATATTGAAGCTAACCAGAAGTCCCAGTAACAAGCTAACTTACTATTATCAGAACCGCCTTTATTAACCCTTACAATGCTAAAAATCTTAAATGGACAAAAACAATAATCATTTTAATTCCATTGACGCAATAAGGCAAAGGGTTACGCAATTTTATTGACAGTAAGTTAAATGGATATGCGGTATTAGACTTTTGCTTGCAATCTAGAAATGTCGAAGTGCATTGCTAATCATAAAAAGTATTAATAACAAAGATGCGAAGACTGTTTTGTGTTTTTCATTAACTCGTCGATATTTTAAACCTTTGATCAATGATAGCAAATAAAATATTTCAATACTCTTCTACAGACAAACAAACTTATATCAGTTTATATTTTTTTGTAGGCCAATTAACTCATTCTTTAACGATTGATACGTTTTTCGTTTATTTGTTTTGGGTTTTACGTCACATCGACACAGTATAGGTCATATCGCGACGTTCCAGCTTTACTAGTGGAGGAAGACCTCAGGTGCCCTTCCATGCATTATTTCAGGCACGAACGGGTACCTAAGTAGAACCACCGACGTTCCGTAAGCTAACTGGATAGCTTCTTCACATGAAAGAATCCAAAGTCCCTGTGGGGATTCGAACCCACAGCGGTGAGGGGCAAGTGGTTTGAAGTCAACGACCGTAACCACTCGGCCACGGACGCCCCATTTTGTTTTGTTAAATAAAAATTTTCAATAAATATAACCTAAATAAACTGTAGGATTGAATACGTATATTTTTTTTAGAACTTTCTAGTGTTGAATACGATTCCTACAAAAATTCATTATCCGCGGGTATCAACTTTGAATGCTTCAATAAATTCTTCAACTTTAGAATTTAACGTACGATTAAGATAATATGGAGAACATTTTAGGGTTATTAAATAAATCAAAGAAATAAGAATTTAATCATGATTTATGGATAACCAAAAATGCTTGACATTTCATTCATACTAAAGCTTATTTCTCATAATAATACAATTTGTATGATGATTTATGGTATCTACTAGAAAACAATCTGAATAAAATGGAAAAAGTAAATTCCTTAAAGGTTGTTATAACAGAGTAAACAATACCTCCCGGTAACTTATTTTCATCTGATTTCTTTATCAAATATGCAAATATGCATTCAGAAAAATAAATAATCCGTGATTTAATGCTTTCATGTTGTAATGAGAAAATCAATGTCAAGTGAAGTGTCAATAAGGAACAACTGTTCCTATAGACTTAAATATGCCCTTATCGAAGAGTCAACAAACTACATTGTAACATAGAAAAATCAATTGACAGTGCTTCTTTTATCACAATGATTTTAAGATTCTTTTATAAAATAGAGAGAAACGGAATGCCCAAAGAACGCCTAAAAAGATGAAATTGAAAGTGTTGCAGGCTAAGTTTAATTCCACCTGTTCACGGACGGTACTAGAAAGTGCAAGTTAACACTTCACGCCTTCTAGGACCGGTTTAAACGGAATTCAACATTTAATTATGGCAATGGTGAAATTTTGAATCTCATCCATCTACAGATGTATTTATACGGCGGTTATCAAGAGGTTATGTTGATAGTGATTTCAGCAAACCTGTGTCATTATAGTTATGCCCATTATTCAATAACTGCAAATTTGCCAAACACAACACATTGTAATGTATATGAAAATTTAATGATTGATTCAGAATTCTATTACGATCTTTTTTCTATCTTTTCTGACTTATTCTCATTAGAAGTAACTTAAAGCATGGTTCAATGTTGTTTGATACACAATTTATAGATAAACAAATATCCGGTTAATCAATGAATTTGCAAATATTTTATTGAAAAACAAGCTAGAAAGAAAAATTGTCATTACATTATGTAAATTATTTTTGAAGCAGACCTTATTTTTTAAGAAGTACGGCTATTTAAATCTCGTCATATAATTACGGTAACTAAAAGTCTGAATTTTGATAGAATGAAGTTTTTATTTACAAAAAGATTGTTGCCGACCAGGTGCGACCTTGGACCTGACGCGTTAAAAAAAATGTTCCTTTAAAACTTTGAACGTCCTATTTCAATTTTTCAGTGTCATCTCTGTATCTTTTGTGCATTGATTATTGACTTGAATTTTATCTGAGGACTTTTTTTTCTGAAATAATCACCTTACTTTACATTTATTCTTTTCTTATTTAAAATGTCAGAGATCAGGCAGTATTTATTAAAGTCATTATAAGAGTAACGAAGATGTAAACATGTGATAATTAACAGTGTTTCAAGGGATTCACAAACATCCGTTATGGTGACACCAAGTCCGTGTTTTTATTCCTCGATGTATGTTCACACACGGAAACGCATTATTTTATTGTGACGAAAATCCATCTTCAATCATTCGTTATTAACTGATCTTATCCCATCCTAATTCCTAACGGATGACGATGTTTGTAATTTGTTAATGTAATTTACATTATTCTTTTAAATAAAAGATTAAATCAAAACAATTATTTTTTATGTGAATAACGTTTTTTGTTTTGAAGCTGAAAATGAAATGAACATTGCAACATTAAATAAAAGGTGTTCATTTATATTCGTTGATATTATAATGGTACAAGATTCTTCACCTGTTACATAAAAATACACGAAACATAAATCGGAATATATCCTCTAAATGATACAAAAAATACCAACAAGAAATATAAACAAATAAAAAGGCTATGCTGTTATTGGCATGTACATGTAAAGCAATGCGGCGCACTGTTTATCATAAAAATTGACGTTAACAACATCATAAGCGTATTGTCTGTATCGGAGCAGCTTTTTACTCATACACAAAGTAGGCCAATACGTGTTCCACATGTTGTTGATGGCGGCGGATCCACTGCCTATATATATATTTTATAATGTATCATGCATACGAGAAAATAAAAGAATAATACAACTGAGAACAAAATTGTCATTATCTTATTATAAATAAAAGTATTGACACAATTTCTTCGTAAGACTACTACAAAAAATAATAATAAAATTTTTAAAATTGTAAACCAAGAATTTAATATATGTAATAAATGTATTAACAATTATCATTTTAAAAATGTAAGCGTTTAATTAGGGTTGACTACACTGTCCCGTAGCTATTGTCGAAAATCATTGACAATGTCGGCAGTCAATCGGCTGTCATTTTTCAACGTCTTGGCGATTGACGTCCTAGAAATCTTTTTTTTCCAGAATCTATCTTACTTGTTTTCCATTTCTCCTTTATTTTTCCCTAATTGTTTATGCTTATCAAAGACTATGCTGTGACTTTCCGAAACTTTTCCTTGGATAGCCATAATCTTTTTCTACGTTTTAAAAAAGATTCTCACCCTACTTTAGACAATATTTTCTTATTGATCGATTTTCGAGAAGTTCCGACGACAGTTTAACGTGAGTATTTCTTGAACAAGTGACTTTTGAATTGTGATTGCAAATATAAATTTGGTTTAAATGGAGTTTTTTTTCTGTCAACGTCAAAGATATGGCTCATGACGTTTTGGCGTATTTTGAAACCTAAATGTGCCTTATTGTAAAACTTTCGTATCAAAAAGCGTCTGGTGTCAGCGCAAATTTACGCACTGTGCCGGTGTACGTTACAATGGTGTTTTTAATTCGCTGTTACGGACTATATATGTTTTGTTATCAGATTGGATATTGTTATTGTTTTCCGATTAAGTGTGATATATAACAATAAGTGATAGGTTGAAAATTCTTCAATTGAAATTCCCAGTCCGGTTTATTTTTGATCATCCCTCGTATCACTAAAACATTACCCGAATTATGATTAATTGATATGTTTAAACTAAAACTAAGCTAACATAATGTGTCATGTCTTAAAATATGTCTGATGCAAATTCTGTTTTTAAACGTTTCTATGTATGACTAACAGTAATTACTTGTGACATTGCATTTACCTAAATGCAGTCATCTAATTGTATCTTATAGATTTTGTCTGATTAATCGATTGATATAACAGATGATCCACTTTAGCGATATCCTTTATGCTACTATTACGGGGAATATGTATTCACTAGACATTTTGTAATGTCAAAGCTAGTTTAGATTATCTAATATATGAAATAAATATGATGTATCAGTACTGCGATTTATTTTAATTGGTACCAACTTCAAGTCAATGTTAGTATTGTATACTCAAAGCATTGTAAATAACTGAACAAGTATTACTGCTGGAATTTGATGAAATGATGGATAATGATTTTTCCTAAAATATTTTTGATGTTTTAAATGACAAGATTAAATTAATTTAAGTGACAACTCATGTTAGTGGAATAATATAGTAAAAGAAAAAAGAAATGATATGAAATATAATAAACGTATATATTTAACTATAAATTAAGATGATAGGTATACCACAAAATGTTCCTTAATCTATAATAAATTTCAAAATGCCTTAAAGTATTATGTTCAATGGCAAGACTTTACATTTATCTCTTGAGATATATTTGAGCATTAATCTCGTATTTGTCGATAATTATTTATTATTTCGAGAACAAAAGAGCACAGTTTTAGCATTTCGTATAAACTAAAAATAATATCGTATTTGTTTTTCCTTTTTCATTTTTTTGATTTCAATTGCAAATACTTGATTGCAATAATGTTCAGCCATTTTCAATTATATAGAAATCACTTTTCATCGATACGATATAATAAAAAAAAAGCAGAAATCAAAATAGATGTTAGCAATTATCTTAATGAGATGGTTGGTTATAACGACAAATGAATGTATCGACCGATCAATTACTGTTCGTTATCAACAGACAAAAATGTCAATATTTAGTCAGCGTTTTGTATATTTGTGAAATGGATCTGAATGGATATTTAATGTTTGCCAATAGCAAGAGAGTCATAGACGGAACCTCTCGTAGAAAATCTGCAGAATACTTTGTAAACATGAATCAATCTTCAACTTCCGTAAAGGATAATGTTATTCTTTAATGACATTACTTGTTTGTAAGTTCTCTACCTAGTCTTTGTTTTTGTACCTAGTCTTTGTTTTTGCAAGTAAACATCATAATTTGTATTCACTTTTAAAACATCTTGAAGAATAATTATGCCCCTTTATCTTAAATTGAAAAGAGTTTTGTAATTGCTCGAAAAACAATTAGATGTTCTGTATATAGTAATAGGATAATGTACAGCATATCATTTTTATCACATATAATTATGTGATATCAGCGGTAGTCCGATAGCCCGTGACTACCAAATTCCCCCTCGGACTACCAATATTTTGCAGACGAAAGCCCGACCGGGCTACCGAATTTTCGATAAACAACTTTTTTTAACGAATGAATTATCCGTCGTAATCGTCTCATGCGTGCTCGATTGCTTCATTAAAACAATGATATGATTAATCGATCGCATTTCGCGCCGTATACTGTAATAATGGGAGATCACTCTGCGAAGTGTGAATTATGTTCCATCAATTATAGTTCGCGGAATTTCCGATCAAGCATCCCTAGAAACCAAAATGGCTTTCGCACTCAAATTTTACGCCGGGGCAAAACCTGGTGTTAAAAGAAAATTAGACAGCGAGAACAAAAGTAAGAAGTTATATGAATTGACCCGTGAACGTGATTTTCAGCCTGCGTGGCAGAAAACCCGTAATTGGCTAGTACACGAAAAGGGAAAAATGTTTTGTACTTGGTGTAAGGAAATCAACCCGACCAGCGATTCGTCCTTCGTAAAAGGATGTGATAATTTAAGAATTGATACACTTAAAACTCATGAAAAAAGCAAGCAACACTTACGTAGTGCTGACAGACATGTTAATGTTAATGAAAAATCGACTTAAGAAGCGACTTCATGCTTGACACAGCTGAATAAATCTCAAATTGGCCAGCTGTCCATTAAAATGAGAACAGCCCATTTCATTGCTAAGCACCACAAATCTTTCTTAGACTATAAACATATTTGTCAACTTGACAAGATGAAAGGTTTGGATGTTGGTACATCATACACAACTGACAAAGGCGCTGCAACACTGCTGCAATCTATCTCTAGTGTAACCAGGACAGAGGTTTGCCAGAATATTTCAAATGCAAAATTTTTCTCGTTCACTTGTGATGGTTCAAGTGACTTTACAGGGGATGATTATGAGTCTATTTATGTACGTACGTGTACCAATGGGACCATTCTGGACCAGTTCCTATCCATTGGTATTGCAGAGTCTGCATCGTCTAGGGACATTCATGTCCATATTTGTGATACATTTACAAGGCTTGGCCTAGGAAATGAGTTTCAAACCAAGCTGGTTGGATTTTGTTCAGATGGGGCATCAAATATGCAGGGTAAAGATAAAACATTTAAACTGAAACCTATAAATTATAAACAAATAAATGCATATTTTTGTTTATATTTACACCAGATAAGAAAAATTCTTTCTTGGATCCAATGTGTCAAATATTTATGACAGTTTAAGATAAAAACAATTGCATTGTAGTCTAAAGTAATGATAATTAAAACATTATTAGTCTTAGATAATTAAAAGAAAGTCAGGAATCTTTGCATCAATAAATAAATAAACTCTTTTACATGTAAAATTCATTCACATCTAAATATATATACAAATTTTAGTATTATAATTTGAATATTCTAATATGATTTCCCACTTATTTTCAGGTCACAAATCAGGTCTAGTTGCACTCCTAAGAAAGACACACCCACATATAGTGACAGTTCACTGTCTTGCTCACAGACTTGAGCTCGCCTTCAAAGACACAATTAAAAAATTCCCTCCATATGAAAAGATGATGACTCTTCTCCTTGGGCTGTACTACTTGTATAGGAAGAGCCCAAAGTTAAAAATGGGTCTAAAGAGATCATTCGAGGCGTATGAAATGAAAATGCTGTTGCCTACACGTGTAGGTGGTACCAGGTGGCTACCTCACCTAACCCTAGCCATACGAAATTTCATTCGAGGATATAAAGCAGTAAGAAGCCATCTAGAGTCTTCATCCCACTCAAGTCCAAAGGCCGAAGGACTAGCAAAATTGGCAGCTGACTCTAATTTGCTGAGTTTTGTTCTGTCATTGCAGGTATGTTTTATTCAAAATTCTGACATGTTTAAAAAATAAAATAACTCTTATACAGAATTTTATGCTAATAATTTTCCCAAAAAGATTAAGAAGGTGAAATAAGTGAATAAAGTGCTTATTGCAATATAGAACTGATATCAACTACCCATGGTACAATGTTTTATTAGAGAGACATGAAACTACTTTCTGAACCACTAGTAATTTTTTTTAATCTATTGCTACAGTAATTTAAAAAAAGCCTACAGAACTAAAGTAAACCAAGTCAAAAGTGTATATGTTTGAAACTAAAATAATTTTTTTAATTGACTATTGTTAACAGAGTAATTTTATTTCAAGGAGGTCATTCAGCCATTGGTAAGACTAAGCCTCAACCTACAGAAAGATGACCAGACCCTTGCGGATGCTCACTGTCACGTCGCTGCAACACAGACTGTGCTGTCACATCTTCCAGAGAGGTAGTTTAATGTTACATTATATAAAATAAAGTTTAAAAAGACACAAACAGATTTTAAAAAATACATAATAAACACTGAAGTCAATACACAAATTAGCCAAAATTTAAACAGAAATAAAATTCTTAGGTTGTAAATTTACATGTAAAAGTTTTAATGACTGCCAATATATTTTCAAATAATGATAAGAAACAGTGATTTCAAATGATTGATTTAAAAGGGAGTTTGAGAACATCAAGGAAGTAGAGACTGGGGTATACCAAGGCCTTCCTGTCAAGCAGAAAGGGCGTCAGTCCTCTGGTTATGTTGCACAATTAGTGGAATATATTCTTGGGCATATGGCCAGTAGGTTTCCAATATCTTCAATCATTGGCACTACAGCTATAACTAGCTTGAAAAACTGGCCAACTGAAAAGTCTGCCATTCAAGGTTTGAAACATGTTGAGAAATTATGAACATGTTTTGTTGTTGTTAGTTTTAGTTTGATGTTGATAGTTTTTGTTTTAAATGCATATTGTTTCATCAATTTCAATCATCAGTTATTGTTGTTTTCTAATGAAATTTTGTAAATTTATTACTTTATAAAGTTCTGTACTGTAGAGTAATTGTAAAGACTATTATCCATCTTAATGATAGACACATTAATAATAAAATGACAAAACAAAATCTATTTATTACAATGATCATGTTAACATTACCATTATACATTAGATCAGACTGCTGCAGACATCAACAATTTTATCAACTTATCACCACTTGATCTGTATTTTGAAATTTTAGATTATGGTTCAGATGAGGTCAAGGCTGCAACTGCTCACTTTCAGTCCCTTCTTGAGACATCTGGTGTTGAGGTAGACCTAATTCTTGGTGAATGACAACTTCTCAAAAATCTAGTCACTCAGAAGTAAGTGTGTTTGTTAATTTTGATAACCTGACTACCAATAAAAATTGTTCAATGTTGAAAATGATTTGTTCCTATATGTAACATGACTAGTAGATGATAAATCTTATTTTATTCATCAGGTATGGAGACAAGATGCAGGAGCTTAGTTGGAAAGCCTTCCATACCTTACGACAGGAAAGCCTTGAGAATTGCCTCACCCTTATTGACCTATTAAGGACCCTTTCATCAACCTCAATGAAAAATGAAAGCTCATTTTCTATTATGAAGTTGACCAAGGGAAAGAGGAGACCCCGTATGAAATCCTCAACACTGAACGACTTATTGACTGTCAGTTTGATATCACCATCAGTCAGCCAATTCGATTCAAGCAAGAGCATTGAACATTTTTTGGTAATCATGCTAATTTCTTACTTCTTTTTATGTATACTTAAATTTCATTAGTGAAAAAATTACAAGTACCTCATGTCAGGTTCTGTCTTAGTATTATATACATATGTATTGATTTTTTTAAAACTAACAGTATATAATTTTTTCTCAAACTTGAGAAATAAAACATTTTCAAGTATTTGTAAGTTAACATTTCAATTTCAGAGCTCCTCTGTTAGGCCTCGAAGAGTAGATGGTTATGAGAGAAAGATCAAGAAGGCAGCAACTGTTACAATAGTCACAATAGACGATGAACCTGAGGAAGATGTGGAGCAAACTGACCTTCAAGAGGTAATTGTTTTACAGCTTACTTATTCTTATAAGTTATCTCCTTTTGAATTTTTTTTATTGAAAACATTACTTTGAAATAGCAAGTAAATAAAGCCTTTTAAATGTTAATATTATAATACTTTTTACAGGATGTTACAGCAGTCCTTGGCAAGGATTTATGGCCTGATACATCTGATGATGAAGAATCCGATGATGAAGACATGGACTATTCAGAATCTGCAATCGATAGACTTCTGTCGCTTTATACCAGAGAATGAATTTATTTTCAGAGGATAAATTATTTTTTAAATGAAATAACTCTGGAATATTAAATTTTTGAAACCTGGCAATGTTCTTTTTTGTTCCTTCCTACAAGCAAAGGTGTCAGTAAAGTTAACCTGTATGTTTTATAGTGCAATTGTGATATTTAAAGGTTTTTAAAGTTCGGGCTAGTGAAATGTCTTTCGGACTAGTGAATATTCTAATCTGATAGCCCGACCAGGCTAGTGGATTCAAATCCGAATTTCGTACACTGTGATATCTACACCGGTATCAAAATTTCTGTATCATCTAAGGTCAGAAATAGAATGTTTCCATCTTTATCTATTTTGCAATGTCATTTTGATATCGGCCGCAATTTTCATATAAATGGGAACAAAAATGAATATGTTTGTTCTGCCAATACTCTTCTAATATTTTCATTGTTTGTATAACATTCAATTTGGTGTTTCTATCCTTGGTTATTTGTGATATACTTTAGCATGTTCTTCTAATTTGCTGACTGTGGAAACTGAGTCAAGTGAATTAATCGCAATATGAGATCATATTTGAAAGGCCTAGTAAGCCCCAAGAATGCTATTATTTTGATTTCTAAATAGTGTTTTATTTTTAGATTTTCAAAAGATTACTCAAGGGTCGTATAGCTGAGTCATTCTTTGCTACTCTTTCGTTATAGAAATTACATTTAGTATAGTAACAATGATTAAGTTTTGTTATGGATGTCAAAACATTTTGCTACCTTTGTGACAATTGATTTCACATTCAGCGCTAATTTCTTCAGATGATCGGCATCTCACATATTCTTTATTAATTACAACATAATAAAACACATGATCCCTTTCTATAAAATGAAAAAAGTATTTTTTCTGAGGCTCAATTTGCTTTAAAAATATAAGGAAGCGCAATTGAAATAAAACCTTTACCGGGCATACTTTTCTGATACATCCTGTCAAGAAAATCACTGCATGGTATTTGAAAATCTTTTTCAAGTTTGTTAAACTTTTGTCTCTGCTTTTTGAAAAATACTACAAGCACCATATCTTTGAGTGTGAATATTTTTGGGATGATTTTATTAACGCCGTGTGTGAAAGGTTTTTAATGTTGATTTATCAATTCAGCTGAAGGAAGAATGTAACACTATACATGAGTTTTGCTAAAGAAGAGAATGACCACCTCTTTGAAGATTTCAGAGCGTATTTTCATATTTGTTAATTTGTTTTTTTTTATTTCACTTTTAGACTAAACCCTGTGTGTGTGACACGTGACTATCAATTACAGCTTGACAGTGCCTTCTCTTACTCCTCATTAGGTTTCTGATCATTCTTATGAGTATGCCTGCCCATTCTTGGACCAATATGGCTTCAAGCTATTGGATGATTCTGGGTTGCAACTGAAATTCTAACCTGCATCTCATTCCACATGTGTTCTATTGGATTTAAGTCACGTGAGTGATCTGGGCAGTACATACGCTCAATAGACTCTCTTTTCAGGACGTCCCGCACCAAACCTGGCCCTACTGGGGTGAGCATTAACGTCCATTAGAATGAACTGATCGCCGACTGCTTCAGCATACAATGTAACCTGGTTGTCTAAGATGTCGTCTATGTATCGCTGACCTGTCAATGTGCCTATTTTAGCATAACCAGGTCAGTTCGTCCATCCCAGCTGATACTTCCCGACACAATAACTGACCAACCTTCGAAGCGGTCACCCTTAGAGATTTTTGCAGCCTGAAACTGTTCATCTCGTCTTCTTCATACACTACCATTCCTAGTTGTGAAGTTTAGGCAAAACCTGGACTCATCAGTGAACAGAACGTGTTACCAGTGTTGCATGGTATACCGTGTATGTTCTATGGTCTATTCCAAACGGGTTTGGCGATGTCGACGCGTCAAGGGGATACGTATGCAAGGTCTTTACAACCAAGTACCTTTATGAAGCCTACGTATCGTCTGCGTGGAAACACAGAATCCCGCAGGATAAGCAAGGTCATCTCGAAAAGAAGTTGCTGTCAAAAACTTTGCATGGCTTGCCTGAACGACCAAAAACCGATCCTGAGCTGGTGCTGTGACCCTTGGCTGACGTCCAGCATGCCTGCTGGTGGGTGTACCATGTAGCCGGTATATTTCCCAGGCTCTGGTGATGACGGTGTGGTGTATACCAAACGCCGCACCAACCTTGCGGAAGGTGGCTCCCTGCTACACCATCCTTACAGCCCTCCATAACTCTCTAATGCCGCCTTATGTTAGCATTTGCCATATCGAAGTGACAGATGTAAGAAATATAAGCCAATGAATGACAATATGCCGGTAATGTCGCCATATAACAAAAGACATTGTGATTGTACATCCCATAAAAACATGAAAATATTGGGGTGCATGCTTTCCATGCTACCTAGACTTGTAACGGTTTAGTCAATACGGATTCATGTCAGGGGACTATCTCTAAACATTGCTGAATACTGTTTTATACTTGCGATAATATAAAAATTGACCTATGGTGCTTAGCAAAAGTTGAGAAGTAGAAATAAGAATTAAAGTCGAGTTAAGTTAAATGTCTTGTTTATAAAGATTTTCCGTAAAAAAGTCTATACATTGTTCTACAAGCCTTAGTATTCAGAACAATAAACAACTGCCTAACTGCGATGCACTAAATGAGATATATTTGGTTACAGATTGCATTTGTTATTTAAAAATATTCCAGAATACATACAGATATCGATTACTCTATTCACATTTAAAACTGTTTACTCTGTTAACCAAATAAACTCGTTTATGAGTACGATGTATCATAATAAGTTAAAAATGATCAGAAATCTAAGGGGTTATATAAGCTCTTGATAGGCCGAGGGTTTAAAGTTATTGACGTCAAATCACTTGTCTAAAACCAGGAACTTGAATCAATACACTTTTCAGAAAGCTTGCTTTAAGAATGTCTGTGGTTCTAATCAGATACTTGGTCTTGCCCGAAGTAATGCACGAAAGTCAAGAGCACCAAAGAATGTCGTCAACCAGTAAAACCGGAAAGTCGCCATAAATCATTTATTGTCGCTATATCTTTAAACCCAACACAACAAACAAGCAAATAAATATCAGCTCTTTCAATTTTTCTGACAATACATCTTCAAACTGATATAAGTTTAATAAGTTTCCTAATCTCGAGCATATAATCGATCGTTAATATGTCCGTAAACCTTACTCGTTATGCATTTTCAAATTTGCATAATATTGTATTGTATATAATAAATATGGAAATACAAAGAACGTCATTTGAGATTTTATAACACATACTTGTGAACCGACATTTCAAGTATCAACGGCATGTAATTATTCCCTTTCAGTCAGTAATGATCAATAGTTTCCTTTGATTCTCAAGAATTATAACAATGTTGCCACTAGCATCTGTTAATTTCCCTTCAAACTTTGGTCTTAAAAAATATAAAATGTAATGGTAAAACAATATCAACATAGGGGTGGTTGTGTAAATATTAAAATGCCATACAAATTACGTTCAGATAACTTTATAACGTAACTATGCTCTAAATCTGATATTGATCTATTACAATTGTGAAAAGACATGTGAATGATTTGTTTCAAATTGTGTGTTACAATGATAATCTTTAAATTGCCATTATAGCATCATCTTTCATAATACTTTGTTTCCCTTACTTTGATTTCTTTTTGATATATGGATACAATAATTTACAAATCTTAAATGTATTGATTTACAATATATTTGTATAGGTTAAAATGGCAAGTTAGTTTGTAAAACAAAGCTCATAGAAATAGATTACGTTCAAGTAATCTAAACAGGCTGAAACATATGGAATTAATGTCATAGCTATGATTCTGGTCTTTGTTAAGTGAGATACAAGTT
Organism: Ruditapes philippinarum; assembly: GCF_026571515.1. Lineage (NCBI taxonomy): Eukaryota > Metazoa > Mollusca > Bivalvia > Venerida > Veneridae > Ruditapes > Ruditapes philippinarum. The sequence goes on along the minus strand of NW_026860628.1, from coordinate 53,366 downwards.
GTTAACAGTACAGATGTTAGAGATAGTATCAAAGAGTTGAACCCTGAGATCATTACAGAAATGATACTAACTCTTTCGAGGACATCATTTTCTTTCGCTTATACAAAACTATTTAGGTGAATTTTGTATGTTAACTACAGTTTTATTTCAAATAAATGAATAAACATATTGAGTTCTGTACTTTTGTTGTGGGATCAATATTGTAAAGTCAGAAGGTAGAAATGCATTATGGTTTAGAGAAGTTCCGGTGATTATTGTTTGCTTATCAAAATTATTTTGTTAACTCTACTGAAAGATGGTGAAAATAAACATTATAGATAATTTAACATAAGACAAAGTTTTCATTTTGAAAGCAGAAAACGCTTGTGATGACTTTCTAGGGATTCCAAAGAAAAGTGCCTTTGAAGTTCACGAAGAAATACAAGTAAAGTGGACAGACAGATGTATTCGTCTTAAATTTGATCAAGTTTAAGTTTTCCATATTGTGTTCATTTGAGATAGACTAACTGTATAAGCATATTCAATAGGCGGCTTCATAGATGAAGAGAATATAACTTTTAGTGATCTTCTGTCAAGTGTAAATTTAAGTTTTCTCATGATATAAATTCTTTTCAAAATCCTCTCTTTGACAGTATTAAAACGTGCATGTCAAGAGCAATCAAACGAAAAGTTGAGATCAAAAGGTTTATGACATTTTACTAAGATGATAAGCTGATGAGACAGTTGCTGTGGCAGATACGAGATTATCAACCATTATGTGTCAATTGGTGGTCATTGGCTAAAAGATGTGTGTTAGACTTCAAGTCGTTCGAAATATTATTGAATTATACCAGGAACAATAGAGGCATAGAAATAGAATCTTCGAGAAAGGAACTCTTGCTGCAATTACTGATAGCCTGTAAAATTTAGCACCCGAAAGAACGACATATTGGCGTGTGTTTGAGAGATGATCAGAGAAACAGTTCATCAACAGTTCGTAAATCTATGTCAGTGTATAGTGATATACATATTATCTTATATAATACATTAATTAAATTTTAAATTTTAATTTCATGTACAGGTTATATCAATGTCAATCAAGGAATTTGAAGCATACCTGTACGAGAGGTGATTATTAAAATATTCAATTTAATATAGTATTTTAAATTGACAGTTATTTTAATGGTTATGCGATATTAGACTTTGTGTTTGCAAATTAGCATTGCTAAACATAAAATGTATAGATAACAAAGATTTGAAGATTGTTTTGTGTTTTTCATTAACTCGGCGATATTTTAAACCTTTGATTAATGATAGCAAACAAACAAACTAATATTAGTTTATATTTTTATAGGCCAGTTAATCAATCTATTCTTTATAAAATTAACGATTGATAAGCTTTTTGTTTAATTATCAATACATATTACAGATATGTGGTCTGTAAAATTGTATTAACATAATCTTTTTAAGGTCTTTTCAGAGTAGAATACCATTCTATGCGGTTATCAACATTGAATTCTTTACTAAAGTTTTTAACTAAAGAATTTACGCGAATTAAGATAATATGGAAAACATTTCAATGTTATTAAATAAATCCAAAAAATAAGAATTTAATCATGATTTATGGATAAACAGAATTACTTGACATGTTATTCATACTAAAGCTTATTTCTCATAACAATTCAATTTGTATGATGATTTATGGTTATCTACTAGAAAACAATCTGAATAAAATGAAAAAAAGTAAATTCCTTAAAGGTTGTTATAACAGAGTAAACAATACCTCCCGGTAACTCATTTTCATCTGATTACTTTATCAAATATGCAAATATGCATTCAGAAAAACAAATAATCCGTGATTTAATGCTTTCATTTTGTAATGAGAAAATCAATGTCAAGTGAAGTGTCAATAACAAACAACTGTTCCTATAGACTGAAATATGCCTTTATCAAAGAGTCAACGAACTATATTGTAACATAGAAAAATCAATTGGCAATGTTACTTTTATCACAATGATTTTAAAATTCTTTAATAAAATAGAGAGAAACTGAATGCGTAAAGAACGTCTAAAAAGATGAAATTGAAAGTATTGCAGGCTCAGTTTCATTCCGCCTGTTCATGGAGGGTACTGGAAAGTGCAAGTAAACACTCCTCGCCTCTAGGACCGGTTTAAACGGAATTCAACATTTTATTATGGTAATGATGAAATTTTGAATCTCAAAAATCCGCAGATGTGTTTATACGGCGGTTATCAAGCGATTATGTTTATAGTGATTTCAGCAAACCTGTGTTATTGTAATTATGCCCATTATTCAATTACTTCAGGCTTGCCACACACAACACATTGAAATTTATATGAAAATTTAATGATTGATTCAGCATTCTATTACGATCTGTTTTCTATCTTTTCTGACTTATTCTTATAAGAAATAACTTAAAACATGGTTCAATATTGTTTGATACACGATTTTCAGATAAACATATATCCGGTAAATCAATGAATTTGCAAATTCTTTATTGAAAAACAAGCTAAAAAGAAATATTATCATTTCATAATGTAAATTATTTTTGAAGCAGACCTGAATTTTTAAGAAGTACGGCGATTTAAATCTCGTCATGTAATTACGGTACTAAAAGTCTGATTTTTGATAGAATGAAGTTTATTACGTAAGATGTCTTCTATTATTGCCGACCAGGTGCGACATTAGACCTGACGCGTTGTAAAACGTGTTCCTTTGAAACTTTGAACGTCCTATTTCAAGTTTTCAGTGTCATCTCTGTAGTTTTTGTGCATTGCTTATTGACTTGAATTTTATCTGATGAATTGTTCTTCTGAAATAATATGTATGTGTACATATCAGTTGTATTGCTTTACATATTTTTATATCACCTTACTTTAAATTAATTATTTTCTTATTGAAAATGTCAGAGATCAGGCAGTATTTATTGAAATCATTATTAAAGTAAACAGGTGATAAGTAACAGTGTTTCAAGGGATTCACAAACATCCGTTATGGTGACACAAAGTCCGTGTTTTTATTCCTTGATGTATGTTCACACACGAAAACTACATCTTCGATCATTCGTTATTATTAAGTGATCTTATCCAATCCTTATTCCTAACGGATAAGGATGTTTGTTATTTGTTAATGTAATTTACATTATTCTTTAAATAAAAGATTTAATCAAAACAATTATTTTTTATGTGAATAACGTTTTTTTCTGTTTTTGTTTTGAAGCTGAAAATTAAATGAACATTTCAACATTAAATAAAAGGTGTTTATATTCGTTGATATAATGATGGTACGAGATTCTTTACATGTTAAATGCATTTACATAAAAATACACGGAAAAAAATCGGAATATATCCCCTAAATGATAAACAATACCAACAAGAAATATAAACAATTACAAAAGCTATGTTGTTATTGGCATGTACATGTAAAGCAATGCGGCGCACAGTTTAGCATAAACATTGACGTTAACAACATCACAAGCGTATTGTCTTTATCGGAGCAGCTTTTTACTCATACACGAAGTAGGCCAATACGTGTTCCACATGTTGTTGATGATGGCGGCGGATCCACTGCCTATATATATATATATATCTGTACAAGTCGGTATTTAAGTCGGTCATAATAGCCGATCGTTCCGATTGGAGGGTGTTTTGATTATTAAAAATGAATAGCGAACTGGACAATTTCGCAATGCAAACATATTCAAATGAAATAATCTTCCGTCAATTAATCGCGCTCTATTACTCGCGCTCTACTGTTTTTTATTAATCATATTGTAGTACATGGTTAGCGTCCGCGCCGAAGCGCGGAGCCTCTTATGGAATGAAATCAGATTTTGTGAAAGGGCAATTGCATATGTTATTGTTATACATGCACCCGAAAGATGTGAATAGAGTGATATTGTTGTTGTTGTTTTAGGTTTTATTTATACTGGGCGCCGGTTTCCCATATGTCCCAGACTAATCGACCTCTATTACGATTGCTGGTCGTAGAGCCTGCAACGGAGGACTTATTCGCCTGCAACGTCGTCGATGTCGTAGAGCCGCGACGGAGGTCATTCATGCTGTCGTTCGTCGTAGACCTTCTCTAGGACCCAATTCCTCGCTTCTTGAACAATGGTTGACAATAGAGGAAAGGCACCTCTTCCGGGAGCAGCAGCTCTCTTTAGGGCCACACCCCTCGCCGTTGGTTAGGTCACACCAGCTAAGTGACCTAACTAGGTCACCCATCTGGTGTGACCTATGCCTTCCGAGCGACGTGCACGCCGCGAAGGGAAATAGAGTGATGACCTTCCGAATATCTTTTTATAGACGGATGTACTATTCGACGGTCTACTATTGGTAATTCCCGGTCACTTACGGTCTATATTGACCGGCATTTACTAGAGAACGGCGAATTTTTATGGTATTAATATGACACCATCAGCTTTGAAACATTTTATTTAATTTCTTATTCGTGTTTAGTAAAGATGCTTAGTAATTATTCTAAGTTACAAATTTGAATTGATGAATTATTCAATTGATTGATAATTTAAAAAAAAAATGATAAAGAAATGTACAAATGTACATGTACATGGTTTAAGAATAAACATATTTTTACTAAGTGTGAACAGATACCTTAAGAGGGGGTCTTCGCTAATAGCAATAACATAATAAGGGACAATACACACGTGTGGTGTTGAGCATGCCTTACACAAATGGATTATAAATGATTGTATATATCCGTTGCTATTAATAATCACGATATTACATTTATGACCATATAAAAACATTATAACATAATATTATATATGTATTTCATTATTTCTAAAATGTAAAAGATCTATTGATTTTGACTACTTTTTTGTATGTTCCAAAGAAAATACCACATGAACTTGAAATTCTATCAAATCACCAATATTTATGATAATATCCAAAAATCGCCCCCTATATAGTATGAATAAACTTATACCATATGGGGAGTATATTTTGAATATCATTGACCCGTATATTTTGGATATTATCGTTAATACATTGTATTGATAAAATTGCAAGTTTCTGGGGAAAAAACAAGTAAATATTCAAATCTCTAGCATGCCTACCAAAGTTCATAATGAACAATGTCTTTCGTCCGCTCATCCATAAGGGATATACAATTCTGGTAAAAACAAATTTACCATTGAAAAGTTTATAAGAATATCTTGTCATCATATGTCTACTAGTTAATCTTCACTTGCTGCATTTCTTGCTTGGACGCCCTCTGATGCTTTGCACCAATGCTTTTCTTGTATTGTATTGTAATAGAATGCTTGTTGAGAAGGAGCTCCTGTAATGACGCAAAATTCCGTTCTTTCCTTCTGTAACTTGATTGCTCGACAAACGCACGTGCAATAAGCTATATTATGTTTAACATTAATAAAATGTTGCTGAATTATAATGTATCATGCATACGAGAAAATAAAAGAATAATACAACTGAGAAAAAAATTGTCATTATTTTAAAATAAATTAAACGCATAGCCGTGACTGTTAAATTGTTGACACAATTTCCTCTTAAGTCTACTACGTAAAATGAAAAAAATAAGTTTTAAAATTGTAAACTAAAAATTTAATAAATGTAATAAATGCATTAACAATTATCATTTTAAAAATGTTAGCGTTTAGTTAAAGTTGACTACACTGTCCCGTATTTACTACAATGTCGGCAGTCAATCGGCTGTCATTTTTGAACGTCTCGGCGATTGACGTCACCAACGTCCTTGAAATTTTCTTTTTCCTGAGTCTTTCTTACTTGTTTTTCATTTCTCTTTGATCATTTCCTAATTGTTTATGCTTATCAAAAACTTTGCTGTGACTTCATGAAACTTTCTGTTCAAAATCGTTTTTCTACGTTTAAAAAGATTCTCACCTTACTTTGACAATCTTTTTTTATTGATCGAATTTCGAGATGTTCTGACGACATAGTTTTAACATGAGTATTTCTTTAACAAGTGACTTTTGAATTGTGATTGCACATATAAATTTGGTTTAAATGAAGTCACTTTTCTGTCAAAGATATGGCTTATAACGTTTTAGCGTATTTTGAAACCTAAATGTGCCTTATTGTAAAAAATTCGTATCAAAAAGCGTCTGGTGTCAGCGCAAATTTACGCACTGTGCCGTGTGTACGTTACCATGGTTTTTAAATTTAATGGACTTTATATTTGTGTTATCAGATTGTTATTGGTATTGTTTTCCGCCGATTAAGTGATCTATAACAATAAGTGATAGATTGAAAATTCTTCAATTAACAGTCCCAGTCCGGTTTATTTTTGATCATCCCTCGTATTATAAAAATATTACCCGAATTATGATTAATTGATTTGTAAGCTAACATGTCATGTCTAAAAATATGTCTGATGCAAATTCTGTTTTTAAACGTTTCTATGTATGACTAACAGCAATTACTTGTGACATTGCATTAATTTTGCAATAATCTATATTTACCTAAATGCAGTCAGCTAATTGTGTCTTATAGATTTTCTCTGATTAATCAATTAGTATAACAGATGATCCACTTTAGCGATATTCTTTATGCTACTATTACGGGGAATATGTATTCACTAGACATTTTGTAATTTCAAAGCTAGTTTACGTTATCTAATAAATGAAATAAATATGATGTTTCAGTACTGCGATCTATTTTAATTGGCACCAACTTCAAGTCAATGTTAGTATTGTATATTCAAAGCATTGTAAATAAATAAACAAGTATTACTACTGGAATTTTAAAAAATGATGGATAATGTTTAACATGATCGCTAATTGCAATATACATGTAATAATAGTTCCAGCAAACCTTTTTCCTAAAATATTTTTTATGTTTTAAATGACAAGATTAAATTAAGTGACAACTCATGTTAGTGGAATAATACACAAAAGGGAATTATATAAAATAAAATAAACGTATATATTTGACTATAAATTAAGATGATTGGTATACCATAAAATGTGCCTTAATCTATAATCAATTTCCAGATGCCTTAAAGTAATATGTTCAATGGCAAGACTTTACCTTTATCTCTTGAGATATATTTGAGCATTAATCTCGTATTTGTCGATAATTATTTATTATTTCGAGATCAAAAGAGCACAGGTTTAGCATTTCATATGTACTAAAAATAACATCGTATTTGTTTTTCGTTTTTCATTTTTTTGATTTCAATTGCAAATACTCGATTGCAATAATGTTCAGCCATTTTCAATTATATAGAAATCACTTTTCATCGATACGATATAATAAAGCAGAAATCAAAATAGATGTTAGCAATTATCTTAATGAGATGGTTGATTATAACGACAAATGAATGTATCGACCGATTAATTACTGTTCGTTATCAACAGACAAAATGTCAATATTTAGTCAGCGTTTTATAGATTTGAGAAATGAATCTGAATGGATATTTAATGTTTGCCAATAGCAAGAGAGCCATAGACGGAACCTCTCGAATAAAATCCGCAGAATACTTTGTAAACATGAATCAATCTTCAACTTCCGTAAAGGATAATATAATTCTTTAATACCATTACTTGTTTGAAAGTTCCCTACCTTGTATTTGTTTTTGCAAGTAAACATCATAATTTGTATTCACCGTTAAAACATCTTGCAGAATAATTATGCCCCTTTATCTTAAATTGAAAGGTTTTTGTAATTGCTCGAAAAACAATTATATGTCCTGTATATAATAGGATAATGCACAACATATCATTTTTAACATATATAATTATGTGATATCTACACCGGTATCAAAATGCCGGTATCTTCTAAGGTCAGAAATAGAATGTTTCCATCTGTATCTATATTGTGTTTCCATAACTCTCAAATGCCGCCTAATGTTAGCATTTGCCATATCGAAGTGACAGATGTAAGAAACGTAAGTCACTGAATGACAATAGGCCGGTAATGTCGCCATTTAACAAAAGACATTGTGATAGTACATCCCATAAAAACATGAAAATATTTGGGTGCATGCTTTCCATGGTACCTAGACGAGTTGTAACGGATTAAACAACACGGATTCATGTCAGGGGACTATCTCAAAAACATTGCTGAATTAGAATTTTCAAAACAGTTAAATACTTGTGATAATATAAAGATTAACCTATGGTGTCTAGCAAAAGTTGAAAAGTAGAAATAAGAATTAAAGTCGAGTTAAGTTAAATGTCGTGTTCTAAAAGATTTTCTGTAAAAACGTTTATACATTGTTCTACAAGCCTTAGTATCCAGAACAATAAACAACTGCGAAACTGCAATACACTAAATGAGATACATTTGGTTACAGATTGCATTTGTTATTTGAAAATATATCAGAATGCATACAGATATCAATTACTCTATTCACAGAAGGCTTGCTGTAAGAATGTCTGTGGTTCTAATCAGATACTTGCTCTTGCCCGAAGTAATGCACAAAAAGGCACCAAAGAATGTCGTCAACCAGTAAAACCGGAAAGTCGCCATATATCATTTTTTTCGCTATATCTTAAAACCCAACACAACAAACAAGCAAATAAATATCAGCTCTTTCAATTTTTCTGACAATACATCTTCGTTTGTTTGTTTGTTTGTTTGATTTTACGCCTATTTCCAACAGTATTTCAGTCATATAGGCGGGTAGTTTCCTAACCATCGTTCCTGGAGAGTTACACCAGTACTAGACTATCTTCCTCCGCGCGACACTACCAAAGCATTTCCCGGGGATCGAACCCACGCAAGAGAGGTAACTGGATTAGAAGTCATCGACTCTAACCCCTCGACCACGGTGGTGGTCAAAAATACATCTTCAAACTGATATAAGTTTAATAAGTTTCTTAATCTCGAGCATAAAATCGATCGTTAATATGTCCGTAAACCTTACTCGTTAAGCATAATATTGTATTGTATATTATAAATATGGAAATGCAAAGAACGTCATTTGAGATTTTATAACACAAACATGTACTTATGAACCGACATGTTCAAGTATCCAAGGCAGGTAATTATTCCCTTTCATTCAGAAATGATCAATAGTTTCCTTTGATTCTCAAGAATTATAACAATGTTGCCACTAGCATCGGTTAATTTCCCTTCAAACTTTGGTCTTTCAATATAAAAATGTAATGAACATAGCGGTGGTTGTGTAAATATTAAAAATGCCATATAAATTACATTCAGATAACTTTATAACGTAACTATGTACTAAATCTGATATTGATCTATTACAATTGTGAACAGACATGTGAATGATTTGTTTCAAATAGTGTGTTACAATGATAATCTTTAAATTGCCATTATAGCATCATCTTTCATAATACTTTGTTTCCCTTACTTTGATTTCTTTTTGATATATGGATACAATAATTTACAAATCTTAAATGTATTGATTGTATAGGTTAAAATGAGAAGCTAGTTTGTAAAACAAAGCTCATAGAAATAGATTACTTTCAAGTAACATAAACAGGTTGAAACATATGGAATCAATGTCATAGCTATGATTTTGGTCTTTGTTAAGTGAGATACGAGTTGTTAACAGTACAGATGTTAGAAATAGTATCAAAGAGTCGAACCCTGAGATCATTACAGAAATTATACTTACTCTTTCGAGGACATCATTTCTTTCGCTTATACAAAACTATTTAGGTGAATTTTGTATGTTAACTACAGTTGCATCTCAAATAAATGAACAAACATATTGAGTTATGTACTTATGCTGTGGAATCAATATTGTAAAATTAGAAGGTATAAATGCATTATGGTTAATGTTAAGTTCCGGTGATTATTGTTTGCTTATCAAAATTATTTTGTTAATTCTACTGAAAGATGGTAAAAATAAACATTTAAGATAATCTAATGTAAAACAAAGTTTTCATTTTGAAAGCAAAAAACGCCTGTGATGACTTTCTAGGGATTCCAAAGAAACGTGTCTTTAAAGTTCACGAAGAAATACAAGTAAAGAAGACAGGCAGATATAGTCGTCTTAGATTTGATCAAGTTTAAGTTGTCCATATTATGTTCATTTGAGATACTGTATAAGCATATTCAAAAGGCGGCTTCATAGATGAAGAGTATATAACTATTAGTGATCTTCTGTCAAGTGTAAATTTGAGATTTCTCATGACAAAATCCTCTCTTTGACAGAATTAATACGTGCATGTCAAGAGCAATCAAACGAAAAGTAGAGATCAAAAGGTATATGACATTTTACTAATGAGCAGATGATGCATAAAAAGAGGTGGGCGATATGGTTTAGATGTTTTACGTGTCATGATTATGGTTTAAAAGAACTTCATGATTCAAGCCATCTGTCAGCCAAATATGACTCTTTATCAATATCAGATGAGAGAGTTGCTGTGGCAGATATGAGATTATCAGCAATTATGTGTCAAATTGGTTGTCATTGGCTAATAGATGTATGTTAGAGTTCAAGTCGTCGAAATATAATTGAATTATTCCAGGAACAATAGAGGCCTAGAAATAGAATCTTCGAGGAAGGAACTCTTGCTGCAATTACTGATAGCCTGTAAAATTTAGCACCCGAAAGAACAACATATTTGCGTGTGTTAGAGAGATTATCAGAGATACAGCTCATCAACAGTTCAAATATCTATGTCAGTTTATAGTGATATACATATTATCTTATATAATACATAAATTAAATTTTAATTTCATGTATAGGTTATATCAATCTCAATCAAGGAATTTGAAGCATACCTGTACGAGAGGTGATTTTTAGAATTTTCAATTTAATATAGTTTTCAAAAATGTTTACATTGAAGCTGAGCAAAGGTCCTGGTAACTAGCCAACTCACTTTTATCAGGACAGCTTTTATTTACCCTTACAATGTTAAATATCTTAAATGGACTAAAACAGTAATCAATAATCATTTTAATTTAATTGACGCAATAAGGAAAACGGTTACTCATTTTTTATTGACAGTAAATCGTTATGCGGTATAAGACTTTTTGTTTGCTTTTGTTTGTTTGTTTGGATTTTTTACGGCACGTCAACACATAAGTGGCCATATCGTGCCGAATGCTATAATAGGCAGTTTAGAAAAGTTGAATGCATTGCTAAACATTAAATGTATGAATAACAAAGATTCGAAGACTGTTTTTGTGTTTTTCATTAACTCGGCGATATTTTAAACCTTTGATTAATGATCGCAAATAAAATATTTCGATAGATTTCTACAGACAAACACATTTATATCTGTTTATATTTTATAGGCCAATTAATCCGTTCTTTTTATAATTAACGATTGATAAGCTTTTTGTTTAATTATCAATTAATATAACGGAGACGTGGTCTGTAAAATTGTATTAATATATCTTTTTAAGGTCTTTTCAGAGTAGAATACTATTCTATGCGGTTATCAACGTTGAATTCTTTACTAAAGTTTTCAACTAAAGAATTTACGCGAATTAAGATGAAATGGAAAACATTTAAGGGTTATTTAATAAATCAAAGAAATAGGAATTTAATCATGATTTATGGATAACCAAAAATAATTGACATATTATTATTATTAAAGCTTATTTCTCATAATAATTCAATTTGTATGATAATTTATGGTTAACTACTAGAAAACAATCTGAATTATATGGAAAAAGTAAATCCCTTAAAGGTTGTTATAATAGAGTAAACAATACCTCCCGGTAACTCATTTTCATCTGATTACTTTATCAAATATGCAAATATGCATTCAGAAAAATAAATAATCCGTGATTTAATGCTTTCATTTTGTAATGAGAAAATCAATGTCAAGTGAAGTGTCAATAAGAAACAACTGTTCCTATAGACTGAAATATGCCCTTATCAAAGAGTCAACGAACTATATTGTAACATAGAAAAATCAATTGACAGTGCTTCTTTTATCACAATGATTTTAAGATTCTTTCATGAAATAGAGTAAAAGGCACCATAAAGAAGGTCCAAAAAACAAATTTGAGCATGTTGCAGGCTCAGTTTGATATAGCCTGTTCTTAACGGCACTGGAAAGTGCAAGTTATCGTTCAAGCACCCTAGCAACGGCTTATACATAATTCAACGTTAAATCATGGTAATGGTGAAATTTTAAATTTAAAAAACATCTGCAAATGTGTTCATACGGTAATTGGTTATCATTAGGTAATGCATATAGCCATTTCCGCATACCCGTGATTTTGTGGCAGTGGTATTATTCCATTACTTCAGGGTTGTCAAACACAACATGTTGAAATTTAAATGAAAGTTTAATAATACGATTAAGCATTCTATTGCGATCATTTCTTTACCTTTCTGACGTATTCTAACTGGAAGTTACGTAAAACTTGCTTCTAAGCTGTTTGATTTTATGATTTTCACATAAACATTATCCGGTTAATCAATGAATGTACACATATTTCTTCGCAAAGAAAAGTAAAATGAACATGTATCATTTCATAGAGTCTATTTTTGAATCAGACATGTATGTTTAAAGTTACATTTAATAAATTTCATGAAAACAGAAATAGCGACATTTCATTAATAAATTTGGTTTTATATCGACTCCAGATCTTATTTTGGTGTCCAGACAACCAAAATGAGTTTTATAAGCATAAAGAATGGACAACCTCATTGGGGCGAAATCGGAAGTACAATGTCTGTTTGCATGAGAAACTCCGTCTTCCGATCATCCGTACATCAATATTAAATCAACAAACATGACTATAAGTAGCAGTCCTTATTTAACGGTATATTTCCGCATTGTAACGGATGTTTTCATACAAATTTAATCTTTTTTATGAGATAATTACTTTTTACTGAACCTCAGGCCTAGTGCACCGTGAAGTTAAACGGTTAAAATGTGTTTGCACAAGAAAATCCATATTTGTTGTGTTCCGGATAGCAGCTATAACACTGTGACGTAGCGCATACACCAGCTGATTATAATCTTCATTTGCATGTTAAAATTCGTATACGAACTTAAGTGTTACCGTGGGGTTTTCCGTTCAAAATTATAATTTATGAACAATATTTGTTGAGATTTACAACAAGACTGTTTAAAAGTTTCATGAATCTGTAGAATGCTTGGTTTTTAGGCCGACGGCAAAAAATATTTTTACATATTTATTTAATGTAACTAAGTATTATCGTGATTAAAGCATTCAAATATCGTTATGTTATGATAGTACCAAATGCAATAAATTACCTTAATGTCTCCTTATGATTCCGGCCAGGTGCGTTCTTAGGCCTGGCGGTGGTAAAAAAAATTCTGAACATCATATTTTAAGTCATCCTTGTCTCTGTAAGCTTTTGTGTATTGAATATTGAATTGAACTGAATTGTATTATCTAATGAAATGTTCATCTGAAATAATGTGTATGTGTACATGTCAGTTATATTGCTATATTTAAAAATTATCTATTCTTGTTTTTTTTCTTGTTTTTTTAAATGTCAAAGGTCAAACAGTATCCAATAAAATCATTTTGTAGAAAGAGAAACAACATTAAAGTAACGAAGATGTAAACAGTTGATAAGTAATAGTAATATCAAGGGATCAACAAGCATCCGTTTTGGTGACCCCGAGTCCATGTTTCTATTCCTTGATGTATATTCACACACGGAAACTCATTATTATATTGTGACAATACATCTTCAATCATTCGTTAGTATGTGATCCTTATCCGATCCTCGTTCCTAACGGATAACGTTGTTTGTAATTTGTTAATGTAATTTAGATTAAATCAAAAATATTTATTTTTATGTGAATAACGTTTTTATCTCTGTTTTTGTTTTGAAGCTGAAAATGAAATAAAATCATATGAAAAATTAATTAAAAGAACATTGCAACATTTTATAAAAGCGATATAAATTCTAAAATGTTTACAATTCATCAGTATACAGCAGTGATGTACGTATATATATTATAAAATGCATTTTATAATATACGTATATTGTATGAATTTAGTTGTGTATTTTCTGTTTTAAAGTGTATAACGCTTTATACGAGGGCTGTTCGATAAATGCGAGAGATTATGCAGGAACTCTTATTTTCTAATATTTTCTCATTACTTTTACCGTAATTATATATTAACGTATTACGTATACATCGTATAACGGCCAAAGAATGCTCTAAATAAACGCTCAAAATATTCGTAATCATAGTAACCCAGTCATGTCTTGTTTTTTTTTCAGGATTCATTTTCACCGTTATTATTTTTTTCATTATTCTCCTGCATGTCGTCGTCTGTTACAAACAATTGTTTGACTTTTTGAAAAATACAATTTACAAAATACCGATATGAAAGATATATTTCCTTTAAAGCGAATGGTGCATATAAATCATTAAGACACGGATAAAACTCTTCTAAAAAAGCGGCATAATATTATTGAAACAAAATGTTTTATTTGATATAGATTTTATACTATTTCAATCCTTATATTTTAAAAAAATGTTAAAATCTTACGAACATGTACTGCAACGCATGTTAAGATTGAAAGCTATTGTTTGCAGACTGCATTAAAATTATAATATTTTTATCTAAAATTTATTATGCTTATGTGAGAAAGGAAAGTTACCATTTAATCGATAAATTTTTCAAAGTTTTCTTATGAAACAAGATTTTTATGAAATATAATAAACAATGCTATCTTATTAAAACAATTATAATAAAATTTTCCTTAAAAACTATATATTCGTGATTTAAGAATGAAATGCAAACTGGAAGGTGTCTTATGCTCAAAATAGATTAACATGTAATGGAAAATGGTCTATGATACAAAAGTATTTATACTTAAGAATACCATCTTATTTTACCATTTCTATGTATCTTACATATTAGACATATAGTTTTTTTTTAACAAAATACTAATACAAAAATCCTTACATGTTACTGACATGGAGCAGTAAAATAATGTACTTATTAACTTGCAAAATGTATTTACGAAACATTAAGTTGCAGAATCACATATCTGCAGTCCTTAGATTGTTAAGAATAGTGCATCTTTTGCTTTTTGCAATATTTGAGACGTAGATTATTTTCTGGCAACCTGCTTTGCTTTGTACATTTACATGTAATTGCAGACAAAATTGTTTATCCGCAACAATGTGCTATATTACATTTGAAATGGCAGATAACGTCTTTTAAATGATAAATGTGGCATCGCATCTAAAATATCTTGTATTGATTAATGTGTCATAGCAGTTTGCATGAATACGTAAAAGTAAAAAAAAATAGTATGTCCTTTTAACAAGTTCAGCTTGCATATATTGTGATCAAACGTATAATATTATTACAAGGTCTTGCAAAAATAAATCATGTGTTTTTTATGTTAAGATTTCTTTTCAGAAATCAAGTCAAAGCACTTTTAGAATTAATAATTTGACTTGTTCATTTCAATTTATCAAGACTGTCTGAAACAATTACATGACTTTAATAAACCTTTTCAAGTTTTCGGAGGTAAAATGGATATTTTTTCGAGGAAGGCAATTATATTGTTAAAATAGTTTAATACATAAGGCGACAATGCTCGTTAGGTTACTACAATACATACAACATTACAACGTACAACATAATAAATAAACAATAACAAAAAAATAAATAAATATGAAACAACATTTTTGAACATGAAATATTTTGGCGTTACAAGAAGGCATAATTATATTATTCAAATGCGACATAGTATTTGTAGCGAAAATTGAATTCCAATTATGCGTTCGTAACAAACACATCACCTAAAATCAAGACATGTTTACCTTTCCTATGTATACTAGAACTGAACTTGCTATAATATGCCTATAGCGTTAGGTATAACTATATACGTAAAGATTTTATAATGGAAAAAGATAATATGACAAGGGTGTATTATTTCCAGTAAATGTCATGAATATGCAATACCCTTTTGAAGCGAAAAAGCTATCTCAGATTTTATAGAAGAATATCGAACGAATTGAAGATTTCATTAAGCAAATGCTATTGTAATTGATATGAAAGATATTTTGAGGAAAAACATAAAACATTGTATATGAAGAAACGATAAACATACATATTTAAGCAATCATCCTTATGGTCTTTTTCCAGAATGATAGTCATGTTTTAATGCATAATTGTTTCAAAACTTTACACTATTTTGTTTTCATAAAGAAAAATATCGGCAGTTTTTGCCCATTTATGTCAATTAAAAATATATCATGGTAAAATTTGAAAATACAAATAAGTGCTACACAGTCGCTTTTTAAATATAAAATTAACTGACCTGCACACTGTCATAGAGAAAAAATGTTATATTTTAAACTCTACACTACAGGTTAACATGAATATATAGTGTCATTAAAACACTGACAGATTTGTTTTAAGAGAGGACCCAATAAACTTTGCAAGTAATAGGGAATGCAAGATCCCTTCCCCTTCCCCAAAAAGTTTGTACATTTCTTTTTATTCAAGTATGACATATTCCGTAAGAATTTCTTTAAACTTTAATTACTTTTTTGTGTAATAAAAGTATGGAACCCAAAGGTGAGAATAGTTTATCACACAAAAATAAAAAATAATATTAAAAAAATATTAAAAAATACTTACTTTAGAAAAATGTTTGTGCTTTCAGGGCTTTCAATAGTGAATACAGACCCATACAGCTTATATTATGAGGTCATAGTAACCGTTGGATTAAAGGTTTTTACTTTATATTGACAACGACCTATAAAAGTTAAATATTGAATAACATGATTATTTCTGGAAAAGGTAGACTCGAAAGCGACCTTGCCCATGAGTTTTTGTTCATTATTGATTATTTATTTCTATCGTGTTAAGTGGAGGTTTTATGTTTACGCATTGTAAAACGCAAGATATTCTTTTAGAAAAGATGATTATAACTTTTTGTTTCATGATTAACATTTTATACGAGTGAACAATTGAAAATATCTAATATTATCTGGTCTTTCGGGATAGCCGACTCCAAAACATTTAGTTTTGGCGCTAGCTAGTGCCATGGGCGTAAGAAATGCTGCAAATATTATTATCTGTCTTGAACAGACTTAACCAAACAGAGTGTGCAAACTTCTTTTTTGTGATAGATTTCCGTTTCCAGAATTATTGCACCAAATATTGAATCAGATAATTTGAATAATCATAATGTACTTTGGTTTAATATTCGAACACTATCTGTTTTTATGTACAATCTGTTTTTGAACTTAAGGCATTACTTATATCACACAACGAACTTGTTCTGCTTGTTTTCTAGTCAGTTATATATCATGTTATAAGATATATTATAACTATGCAAATAAATTTCTCGAATTTTGAGTGGCTTAGACACTTTGTAAAAGATGTCGTATATCACGGTGTGTAATCGTTTCGGGCTGATTTAGAATATGTCCACGTTAGTTATGGCACCGGACTGAATCGGATAAAATGGATTTTGAGCTTGACAAAGTAAGAAAATACATTACTCATACTGGACAAAACATTTTACTAAAACCACTAAATTATTGTGGAATGGCATGCGAAAATTGTTTTTCCTTTCCAACTGATAAAAGACCGTTAACAAACCTTAAATCATTGTATATGAATTCCTTAAACATTGCAATATTCTGTGCAAGTAGAATATTCAAAGACTTACATGTTAATGTGTTCATTTGTTATATTTTCTTACCTCGTCAAGCTAAAAATCCTTTTTATCTTAATCAATCCGGTGCCATAAATCCAAATCAGTTCATGAACGGGGGAATTTGGCTATTGGTACTTTGCAAAACGGAACGAGGGGCACCATATAGGGGACATTAAGAATACAAGTTTAAATCTGGAAAATAAATATAATTATAATAATAAATTATATGAACTCTGTAAATCATAGTCGAATGATGTATAATATCCAATGAAACTCATAATACGTAAACAAAAATATTTTTAGTCTTGTTCCGTTCCGTTACGCAAAGTACCATTACCCACACGGGTATTGGTATTATGCGAAACGGAAAGGAACAAAAAAATAAAGAAGATAGATATAGCGGAGAAAAGGAATAAAACCCTATCTTTTATTTGTAGTTAAAAGCATAACACGGAATGATTATAAATCGAACATCTCTTAACAGGCATATTTGTACTTCAAATGATGTACCGGTCAGGATATATATAAAGTCTTGTAAACAATACCACACATAAGCCGTCGAATGATGGAACTTAGCACGTTAAAGAAATGAAATAAAATTAGTCTTGTTTCGTTCCGTTGCGCAAATTACCAATACACCAACAAGTATTGGTACTTTTCGAAATGGAACGAAACGAGAAAAAAATAATTCATCTACATGAAATGTTTTTTTCAGGAATTCATATTTAATACTCGTTTATGCACGCATGCACAATAAAGATTGCAAGGATTTGCAAGTAAATATTGTTCAAGTAATTTGCAATGGCTTATCAACGCCATACTTTTACTGGTTCCATGCAAGTAAAGGTGAAGTTTCTTTTTTAACTTGGCGAAAACATGATTTTATACTCGAATTACTTTTTATTGTAAAGTGATTGCGTAGCCGATGAACTTTTGACATGACATCATCTTCTTTACGTGCGTCTTTCCCTTGAGATTTGATGAAAACTGTCTTAGGTTGCTTTTCATACACTTGTCGTGATTTACATTTTACATTATTAAACTATCGTTATACAAGTTGCTGATTTGATATATTGAAGAGTATAGCCTTGCTGACATAAAATATAACCATCGGCTAGCTCTCGGGTCATATATGTACCTCATTCATGCTATATTCTCTTGTAAATCCCGTTAGCAACGTGTATAACTAGCACTGTATATCGTCAGAGAATGATGTTATTTAGCATTTATAAACTGATATTACATTAGTAATTTTGTAAGTCTTAGACTCTAACACACAGTTTTTTATTAGTTGCAAAGGGATATGATAATATCTGCAATTATTTCGATATCATATAACGTTAGAGGATAGTGTAATGATTCTTGATAACATGTAAATGATTGTTTATTAGCACAGTTGCTAAATGTTTACATTGCACTTGACATCGATTTCCTCAGCATTTAATAAAACTATCAAATCACAATTTATTTCAACTTTTGAACAGATGTTTGAGAAGAAAATAATATAAATGAATTACATTGTATATTTATAATTTACTTTACGGGATTGTCTGACCGAAATATTGTATTGTCGGGAAAATATGACATAATTATTATAATAAAATGAAGTACACAACAAATAACGCTTAAAAAAGAATATGAATTGTTTCCCTGAAATATTTTATCTGATTCGTTTTACTAGGTAATTCAAATTTGTTTGTTTTGTCTAGAGGCACTACCTCTATTATTGATCCATTCAGCCAGACATATTTGATTGGATATTTAAAATAAAAGTATTTGGCATAAATTAAACGATCAGATATCTAAAGTCCCATTAAGTCTGAAAGGTTCTGCCATTTATTTTTCAAAAATATCTTTATTTTGGTGTCGTGTCTAGATTTCTAAACTGTAACTAATTGGTCACGTAGTTGAGTTAATTTAGGCATATTTTAGATACATAAAGATAGGAACAGAACGGTTCTTTGTTAAATCAGCTTTTTCAAATTTGTTCGGATTTGTCAATTTCTTTCAAGTTTCAATCAAAATGACAAATCACGTATCACTATTTGCTTTTCGTCAAAAGTCAATATTCAATACAGATGTCATTTTACAAAAGATGTCATGCGAATGTTGTTGACTAGCTTATGTGGCCTAGAAAGTGTTTACACGCAAAGTGGTATATCTTTTTATATAATAATGTATATATACGAGGAGTGTTCTATATATCGTTCCATATTGTAAGAATCACGCAGAAATGAAGGTTTTCGGATCGTGATATACATGTACAAGATAGCTTTACATTGATACAACATTAATTTATTAAAATCCGTTCAATTTCGCTTTGTTGATAGCTCTCTTTACAGTATTTACCGGCATACAATAAAATGGCTGGTAGAAGATCAGAACACGAGTATGCCACTGAAATACGGTTTTACGTTAAGAGCCAAAAGGTGTAAAGAGACAAATGAAATGTCTTTTTCATCAGTTATTCGGTGGCTTAATAAATTCAAATGTGGGTTATTTCGAATGAAGATGCACCCATTGCCGGCCCGGCATAAAAAAAGCAATGTCTATGAAGATGGTTGCTAAAGTGAAAAAAAAATTAATACCGATGAAAGATTCACAGCAGGGCAAAAAACATCATTTGCATCTCATTGGGAAAAGCTCATACCATTCCTAAACGTGCATTGAAGACGGGTAAAGCTCTGTTCTAGACGAATTCCACATACAGAAAAAGGCTTGCGTGGCATGCGAAAGTTGCTCAGTCTTTTGGAAATGACGTCACAGGTGACGAAACACGTGTTTATGTTTATGAGTAAAAACACAACACCAAGATTTGGCTTACAAAGTCTGACCATTCATTTCAAAAAGAACCACCAGAATAAAAAAGGTAACGCATGCCGTTTTCTCTTCAACTCAGGATCCGGCCGTCCTAAATGCAACTCTTTAAATGCGAATTTTCACACGAAAATAGTTTGATTTTACATATACGTACATACATTATTTGACCAGTATACATATATTATTTTAAAGTTAAAATTGCTTGATAGTCCTCGTTATCTAATGACTACGTTTTAACTTCCACGCATTATAAATGTTCTAATATATCTTGGTCTTCAGAAACGTATTAATCTAATGAATGTAAAATATATGTCCCCAAGGAAGTATGTACATTTTAATAGTTCATTGTGATATTTATTAAACCCAGGACAATCAAAAGAGACAATATTGAAGACTAAGTAGACAGAAATGTTCTCAATGACATACTTAAAACAGTATGCCTCCCATCGCTGGTTACCCATAATCTAGACTATCCAGTATTTACGGAATATATACCATGAGAAACCGACGATGCATGTCTCCTGATTCATGCTAATTTTAATGAAACAATTAAAAATGTATTTAACTAGAACTGCCACTATCATGGCGTGAATACCCCCGCATACCACTTTGTCAGAATCAACAGTGGCCATTTAGAGCTCAAGGACAACCTCCCTGCCAAATCTGAGGTTACTAAGCCAGTGCATTGCTAAGTTATGTATTCTACATGCTTCAAATGTGAAAATGTCAAAATCAATACATTGCGGACAGGACATTCTTTAGCAATTGAGAAGAAAAGCTTTTTTTGGCAAGGTCCCTGTGACCTTGACCTATGACCCAGTGACCTAAAAATCAATAGGGGTCACCTTATAGTCATGATCAACATCCATGCCAAATATGAAGACTGTGGGTCAAAGGAATCTTAAGTTAATGGGTGGACAAACTTTTTGAAGTCAAAGTCCCTATGACCTTGACCTTTGATCCAGTGACCTCAAAATCAAAAGGGGTCATCTACTAATAATGATCAACATCCATGCCAAATATGAAGACTGTGGGTCAAAGGAATCTAAAGTTATTGGGCAGACAAACTTTTTGAAGTCAAAGTCCCTGTGACCTTGACCTTTGACCTGGTGACCTCAAAATCAATAGGGGTCATCTACTAATCATGACTAACCTCCATGCCAAACATGAAGACTGTGGGTCAAAGGAATCTTAAGTTATAGGGCGGACAAGCTTTTTGAAGTCAAGGTCCCTGTGACCTTGACCTTTGACCTGGTGACCTCAAAGTCAATAGGGGTCATCTACTAATCATGACTAACCTCCATGCCAAATATGAAGACTGTGGGTCAAAGGAATCTTAAGTTAATGGGCGGACAAGCTTTTTGAAGTCAAGGCCCCTGTGACCTTGACCTTTGACCTGGTGACCTCAAAGTCAATAGGGGTCATCTACTAATCATGACTAACCTCCATGCCAAATATGAAGACTGTGGGTCAAAGGAATCTTAAGTTATTTGGCGACAAGCTTTTTGAAGTCAAGTCCCCTGTGACTTTGACCTGGTGACCTCAAAGTCAATAGGGGTCATCTACTAATCATGACTAACCTCAATGCCAAATATGAAGACTATGGGTCAAAGGAATCTTAAGTTATTGGGCGGACAAGCTTTTTGAAGTCAAGGCCCCTGTGACCTTGACCTTTGACCTGGTGACCTCAAAATCAATTGGGGTCATCTACTAATCATGACTAACCTCACTGCCAAATATGACGACTGTAGGTCAAAGGAATCTTAAGTTATTGGGAGGACAAGCTTTTTGAAGTCAAGGCCCCTGTGACCTTGACCTTTGACCTGATGACCTCAAAATCAATAGGGGTCATCTACTAATCATGACTAACCTCCATGCCAAATATGAAGACTATGGGTCAAAGGAATCTTAAGTTATTGGGCGGATAAGCTTTTTGAAGTCAAGGCCCCTGTGACCTTGACCTTTGACCTGGTGACCTCAAAATCAATAGGGGTCATCTACTAATCATGACTAACCTCCATGCCAAATATGAAGACTGTAGGTCAAAGGAATCTTTAGTTATTGGGTGGACAAGCTTTTTGAAGTCAATGCCCTTGTGACCTTGACCTTTGACCTAGTGACCTCAAAATCAATAGGGTTCATCTACTAATCATGACTAACCTCCATGTTAAATATGAAGACTAAGGGTCAAAGGAATCTTAAGTTATTGGGCGGACAAGAAAAACCCGACGGACGGCCGGACGGACAAGCTGATTCCAGTATACCCCCCCTTACAACTTTGTTGTGCGGGGGTATAAAGAATAAATTATTGTGAAGTGAACAAAAAAGTAATTTACACATTGCAAAAGGCACTTTCAGTCCAAGTACAAACAAAATACAGAAAGAGGTCAAATATACAAAAATTTCCATTACTGCGTTAATCACACAGTAGATTAATGGTAATAAATGCTTCAAAATTAGTCATTAATCGCACATAACATGTCAGTTATTACTTGAATCCTGAATCTTTATACTTTCATTACATCTCTGTACATTTTCCTGCAGTTTGATTTTCTTGAACTATTTTGTGTCATCTAGTCATGCAGCTTAGAAAGCAAAATTAATCTGACAAGTAGCAAAAATTAAATCATTATCGATTTCGTTTGTTTCCTGCAATTCAAAGAATTTATTTCTTTTTTATTGTGATTGTACAAACCTCTCATACTGCCATGCTTTTATTACTAAGTCTTCAACTATCAGTAATTTCGAGCAAATTGTTAGTATGAGTTCAAGCGCAGAGCAAACAACAAATGAAGAAATTAGTAATAGAAAGAGCATCGAAACACGAGGCTATCTGATTTGTACGAGGGGGCGTAGCCCCCGAGTATTAATCAGATTGCCGAGTGTTTTGATGTTCTTTCTCTTTTGTATCATAGTCAAACATAAAAACACATTCCCTGTTGTCGCAATATGAAACCCCGGAGAAAAGTAACCAATGAACGAGCATCTGAATATGATATTTCTGTCGCTTTCCCTTTCTCTGCCGTCGCAATATGTAAACCCCAGCAAAAATGAACCAATCAATGGGCATGCTCTGGAGTGCGGGTAACTAATACCTGCACTCCAGTTAACGCACTGTGCATGTATATGTATACGATTTAACTCTGACACATTTTCAACAGAAAGGTCCCCAAACTATGATACAATTCAACAATATTGCACTCACTCTCGCAAAAAAAAACTACACATTACCTTTTATTATTATTTTGAACACGAATTACGTATCAAAAGTATTTTTATCATTTTGAACACGAATTACGTATTATAAGTATTTTTATCATTTTGAACAAGAGTTCGACGTTCAATTTATTATGCATCGTATAATTTTTATGGGTACATTCAATTGCAGTATGTTTTCGATTAATTTCCCCTTATGTGTCTGCAATTACATTTCGTACCTTGATTTTAAATACATTTATTTGCGCACTCTATATATTTTTGGCACATCTAGTCACGCGACAGCTTGCTTCATTGTCAAATTTACTGCGTTAGGTTTTGTATTGACTCTTAAGGCAATGATTTTGTGGATAATTGGGCAGTTTTTTACTTTTTTGTTTTAGTCACCTGGCGTTGTAAATTAACTATACAGATTTTTAAATTAACAAGGTAGATGGACACTACGGATGCCCTATCTCATTGTTTTTTGACCTTCTGAAAGATATCCTTACATCTTTCTAACATTAATTAATCAAAAGCCTCTGTTGGGCTTCGAACAGACAGGTTCAGAACAAGTGATTTTAAGCCAGTGCTGGTCATTGTAAAATGAATTGGTCTATACTTAAATTCTGTTAAAACATAACAAAACTTTAATAGTTTATTTATAATAAAATTTACTGAATGAGAGCGTAACGTTGACTGTTGATAATCATTGCTTAAAATTCACCTTGACATATTAAAATGTTAAGAACTATTCTGTATTTTGTCATTTTCAAAGAGTCTCTTTTAACGCTTTAATACTGGCATTATTATCCCTTTGCAAGCTTACTTGTAGGACCTTTATGGCAATGATGCTATTAGGATTAGGGCCATCTGTTAATATTTATAACCTTGAAGGAAATATTTCATAAAAATATACATTTAACAAATCAGTTATTTATTAATTCACGATGATAACTTTTGATGCATATTCAAAAATTCTAGGAACCAATCAGACATTGATTTTTTTCTGGAAAATGCTTCAAATCATACTAAACACAATTTAGCAAATAATCCTCATGTGACAGCAGTTCTTTGTTTGACTCCTTTTCTGTAATATGTAATCAAAATGTCAAATCACGTATCACTATTTACACAAAGCGCCAACGTATTATTATGTTTTACAAACGCCTTTTCCACATTTAAGTGTGCTAGGTAACGTGATTTTCTTAGGAAATGAAAACTTAATATCAGTGGTAGGTTTGTGTTTTTTATTTTGGTATCATGTTAATATTTTTTAGTGTTTTTTTTTTAAATCGTGCTGCATTTTCACAACTTCTTTTTGTTCCTGGACGTTTATACGCAACGCCATTGATTAATAAGTGTTGATTAATAAGTGTCTGTTTGAATTGTTAAAATGAATCTCGAGGGCGTAATCTAACGGCGTAACATTTTAAATAAAATACTAGTAGTTTTGTTTTGATTAAAAAATATCATTAATGCCTTTTTCATATATATTTTTTTTCGATTTAAAATTGGAAGAATTACAAGATTCTGTTTCGAAATCTTAGTAACTTTTATAATTTTTTGTTTTGTCTTTAAAAAAATATTAATGCAAAAGCTGAAAACTAGTTTTGAAGTCAAACAGATGATTTGAAACATTACCGAAACACTATTAACATGTTGCGTTTTCTTTTCAATTCTCAATGAAATTATACGGCAATGATATGCATGGTGTTTATATTTGTGTCTGCTTAGAGAACAATTTAGAATAATAAAATAAGAAAAGAAAAGAAAAGACAATTATTCAATTTGGCAAACAGGAGTAATTACTGAAATGTTAATTTGTTCACTACTATGTGATTTTGTCCATACAATTTCTTAAACTACATTTTGACAGTTTATTTGCTAGAAATGGAAATAAACATTTATACGTTTAAATAATTTTTATTTCAAAGGCAATATTCACTTTTAGTCATTAATCCTTTTAAATTAATATATTTACAGCAAAACACTTTCTACTGCAAATACTAGCACCAAACGAGGCATGTGTCAAGTTGCCAACATGGCAGTGATTTTTAGACTCTCCGTATTACGACAGTAAGCCACTTTAAATTCACTCGAGCACAGATCAGCCGCCACATTATTCCTGGACAGTCTGTCAAGTCATTTAGCAGTACTTGATGCATTCACTTCCGCAAGGAACTGCTTTCACTTCTGTAAATGCCAGAGCAGAGATACAGTGCGTATGAGTGCAAAGAAGATTCATGATGAATAACAATGAAAGCGACCTGCACCTTTCGAACCGGGGGTGAGTAACCCGAAGCTTTCGTTAAAATCACGCTAACGAAAGCGTTAGCGATCGCGTAACGAACACGTTAGTGATTTTACCGATTGTTTTTGTTGCATAACCAGAAAGCATCGTTATGTTATCGCTAATCAGTCGTTAGTAAAATTCATTAACGAAGTCGTTGTGTAATCGTTAAGGGTATACACAGCATTTTGGCACCACCTGTTATTAGCTTTTCCTGCATAGATTACATTGCACGTACAAATAATTGTTTTTAAACTGTTTATAATTTGTTTAAAAAATTTTTGTGCAAATGTGCAGCCATATATATCTGTGAACACAGCTGCTTGAAAGAAACAATTGACACTCTGTATGAATCTGTTTGTTTGTTGTTTGTTTGTTTGTGTGTGTGTGTGTGTGTGTGTGTGTGTGTGTGTCTGTATGTATGTATGTATGTATGTATGTAGGTATGTATGCATGCATGCATGCATGCATGCATGCATGCATGTATGTATGTATGTATGTATGTATGCCATACGTTCGCCGTAAAACGAATCTAAAGAAAGCAATTCTAAGTCTTCGGATATACAATACAGAACAGAACATTATTTTATTTTGACATGTACATAGTACATAATCATACTAAATGTGATGATAAATTGATAGAAATGCATCAACAATACAATTTCAATACTAATTTTCAATGATTTTTAAAATAAACTTTGAAGATAATGTCACGTTACATTTTAATGGCGTTATATATAGTACGAGCTTCAGTAATTATACTAGAGCGTTATTTCAAATCAACCAAAACTGATATTATAGTGTTGAGGATAAACTGTTTTAAACGTAATTAAATATGCATTTTTATATAACAGATTTATCATCAGAAAAATTCTACAAGTTACATAAAAATGTTAAATAGAATTTGTATGTTCATTAATAAAGACATATATATTCATTAATCAAATTTATCAATACAATACAATACAAAACAATACAATAACGTTTATTTGCTTTAAACATTATACAACGTTTCTAGCAAAAACTATAGACAAGAAATACTGTTACATGAACATAATTACAACTGAACATTTTGGATTTGTAACAAAAAACAAAAGGAGAGACTAGATATAAGTTCATTGCCTCATCTTTAAGATGTAGAATATTTTGGTATGTGTGTGATGAAATAGAGTAGTACACTATCTAAGGGTAAATGTTAAAGTGCAAAGTAAATAAAAATCAATAAAATTTGGATACTTTTAAGATAAATATACAGTGAATTATCTCCTCGATGAAATGCTATATATATACATATATCTTGATTTGATATTTCTTTGTGATGAAAAATAAATAAAGATTTATAAACAATTTAAGAGAAAATTTTAATCATCTTTCCCTTTAAAGGCAAAGTATACATTTTTTAATAAATGTGAATCATTTTTTAAGAATAAGGTAATAAAATAGTTTCAAACTTTATGATTGTTGGACAATGGCAATAATATCTTCGCTAATATCTTAATCGATGCTTTTAAAAATATTGACGCTAAATAGCAACGTGATTTTTGTTTTGATTTAAATGATGCAAATGAAGAAATGAACTGCTTTTTCTGTTAAAGTTTCTTTACATAAACTTTGTTACACACTGGTGAAAATATTTAATAAACCTTCGTATGTTGCTAGCTTAAAATTACATGGGAAACAAAGCAAGTTTCGATTAATAAACTCTACTTTTCATGAAAATAGAGGTTAACCATTAATTTAAAATATATGAAAGATATATAATGTTGTTGTTTTTTTTTTAATATAATCCGCTGAATTTCATATATAACCAAACACGTAAAATTTATCCATATACTGTGTTACACTCTTTCATTGTACATGAATGTCTTTATGCTGAATTCTTTAATTTCACTTTGTATATAGAACTAGTATAACTTCTAAGTCTTTTAAGTATTAAAAAATTGAAACTTTAATGTAATATTATATCTATTTAATTTCATACATGAAAGAATGTGATGTATTGCTAAACATGCAATACAAATAGTGCTAGCTTGTTTTGAGATAAATAAGAAAGAATACTATTACATAAGATAACTAAGGCGATTAACAGGTCACTTTGTATTCTCTATGTCAGTTGATGAAATTAATCAACCTCCTTAGAAGCATTCAAACATATAAGTGTCCAAAGTCTATCAGTTATCTAGATACTCTAGCAGCATGGCGGCCATTGTCTGCGGAATGAAAAAACAACATCATTTGTATAAAGATATTTGGAATTATTCTTAAAATCATTTACGAAAGAAATGCTCACTTAAGTTTAATGAGTACGGTTACGTTTTATTTTGAAAATGAATGCAGTCATAATAATAATAATAATAAAATAAAATAATAATAATAATAAAAATAATAATTATGATAGTAATAATGATAATAATAATGATAAATAAATAAATAAATAATAACTTTACATATTAAGACATTTACAGATTGTAACATCATATCAAGGACTTATTATCAAGAAAATAGGAAGAAAATACGTGATATAAATAATACATACTCATAAAAAGTTTGTTGAAAGAGCTTCAGACGTTGTTTTTCCTTCAACGAAGGTCTAACGTGTACTCCGAGGTAGTCGTTATTTTACGACAGTTTCGTTAGTATTTTTGGTATAACGAACGTTTCGGGTTAGAGGGTAAATTACTAACTAGAGCTTAACCAAGGCCTAACGATGATCGTAACTCTAACGAATGCTTCTGGTTACTCACCCCCGGGTCGCTGATATATACATACATGTATATGTATTTTTGTTATTTAAAGCCATTGCTTAGCCACTTGTGCTAGTAAGGACATGTTAGTTCTGCAAAAGTTATAGATGGTATTATCTTAAAAGAGATTAAATGATATTATTTTTTTAATTATTTGTTTTCCAGAATGGAGAAAAACTATTCAACTATTCCTGCGTTTTATGCAAGAAACGGACAAAGTCAAGAGATAAGCGCCCAACTACCTTACCAGTAAGGAAATTCCTACAGTAGAATTTGGGCACACGCTTTTTATTACTTGGGGACCATACGCCGCTTTTCATGGAATGGCACGGAAGTGTCACATTGAAGGTTCCATGATGACCGCCGTATGAACACATCTGCGGATGTTTCTAAATTCAAAATTTTCCTATTTCACGTTTAAATGTTGAATTCTGCTTAAGCCGGTGCTAGGGGGCGTGGACGGTAACTTGCACTTTCCAGTACCGTCCATGAACAGGCTCAATCAAACCGAGCCTGCAACATTTTCAATTTTGCCGTGTTGGGCTTTCTTTAGGGATTCTGTATTCATCTATTTTGGGGATTAGTCAAGCTGTAGATAATACGGGACACAGTGCCTACAGAAACTAAGTCACAGATCCCTACCACGAGAAGCAGCATCAGCGTAACAGGGATGATCGAGATGCCGACTTCACCAAACCTCAAGCATCGTCGTCAGCGAAGCCAATATGCAGACACCGTTTGCTCTTGTTTCAGGTGACCCTAAAGTCGGACTCACCAGGGGCCCGTCTTATCAACGGTCGTACGACCGTTTTTATCGTACGATTGTCGTACGTCGATCGTACGATTTTGGCGGTGTCTTATCAAACGTCGCAGACTTTCATAATCGTACGATTATCCTAAGATCATGCATTTTTTCTGCGATCGCTGAGAAGCAGTCGCAGATCAAACAAAATGGCCGCCTTACTACTTGTAAACGAACGCCGCCGACGAAAATCACGCTGTTTTCGGCAACGAACGGTTAATATTGATGATTTAACCGATCGAGAAGTCATTTCCCGATACAGACTCAATAAAGCAGCAATTAAAGAGTTGGAGGAGCTCTGTCGGGCTGATCTTTCCCCTAAAACGGGTAGATCGCAGTCTATTTGCAGCATGACGAAGGTAAATGTATCGAAGTTTCACTGTATTTATTACTCTCTGCATTGTGTTTACATTCGTTACTAAGCAGTTTGACCTTAACCTTGATTTATTTTTAGCCCAAGCATTATGGGTAAACATGGCGCTGTGTTATGTGTACATACAAAAAAATTAGACTTAGATCCACAATAACACGGCTTTGATTAGAGCTTTGATAACAATGCCGTTGTAAAAGAAAGGAAAAGTGATGTTATTAACAAATTCAATAATTCTTAATACGTCAGAGGAGAGGAAATTGGCTGAATTTGTAGATATTAGGATCCGTAAACAAGGAGTGCATAGCCTTAGTCAGCGGATGATAGGAGGATTATTTAAACCGGTTTCATTACCTGTAAAAATGGGCAAACGTGTTTTGTTATGAAATGTAAACACTGTTCATTTTACATTTAATGGCTGGCAATATCAACAGTTGCAGAAGTTACCAGAAATCAGTTGCTCTAATAAACAGCTTCGGGGCTTAAATATCTTAGTTTGTCGGCGGAAGGATGTGGCAAAGAATTCATCAAGCACAACATTTTTATCAATGCATATGCGAGGTAATGTCCTGGTAAAGCACTTTTGTGTTTTATTTTTATCAACTGCAGTGAAAATTAAACATTCAGTGTCAAGCAAGTCCCTTCTCAGTCGGTCAGCTATAAACGTCAAAATGAGAATGGCGTGTACAGCTCAACAGTCATCATTGCATTTGACAGATTAAACGTTAGTAACTTACGCTCATTAACTGGACTATCTAGACAGTAACGATGGTTGTCGACCCAAATTATATTAACTTAAAACACCCCTGTAAGTTGGCTAGATCAAGAATTGGACTGTTCCTTGCCAAACTGTATCCTGGAATCTCAAAGAAACTACAGACAACCATATTTGGCATTACCAAGTGTATTGTCAGGAGAGCAGTTGCTTCCCTGCGACAAGCTTTTATGAGAGTTAAGTCCTCTTTTATAGGTATTGAGGCACTTATTTGAGACAATGTCATCTCTAAGCATACTCGCCAATAAGGAAAGGCATTGTTTGGCACTAAGAACAACCTGATTTTTTTGTTGGATGGGGATATATATCAACATTAATAGGTCCTTAACTGCGTTCAAGAGACGCACATAGAGTCTTCAAAGGGACGTGCATTAATAAAAATCATGGTCAAAGTTACCACAACTGGACATTTTGTAGCAATAATTGGCTCATATTGAGCAAATCAAGGATGCGGCGAGTCTCAGATGCAACACTGATTAGCTTAAGAGGGAAAAGTGTTTTTGTTGATCGCGGGTTTCAGGACTCCCTTTAATTCCTGGCTGACATCGGGATCCAATAAGAGGTGTCCAACCTGTCGCCAAAAGAACAAAAGCAGATGCCCGCAGAGGACGCAAACACAAGTCGGTTACTAAGAGAAGTGAGCTTTTATTTTAAATATGTGTACTAAATTAAATATAATTCAGCTTGTCGAATACATGCATGCTAGAATAGCATTTGTGTTGAAACGCTGAGCAGACATGTAAGCAGTGGCAGCTACATGCCGAGCATTCGCATCATGAATAATAGAATAGAGAAAAACAGAATCCCTAAAGAAAATAGATAAATGTAGAATCCCTAAAGAAAGCCCAACACGGCAAAATTGAAAATGTTGCAGGCTCGGTTTGATTGAGCCTGTTCATGGACGGTACTGG
This sequence comes from Ruditapes philippinarum, assembly GCF_026571515.1. Lineage (NCBI taxonomy): Eukaryota > Metazoa > Mollusca > Bivalvia > Venerida > Veneridae > Ruditapes > Ruditapes philippinarum. The sequence continues at coordinate 21,900 of NW_026860628.1, read as the reverse complement.
AAAGTGCAAGTTACCGTCCACGCCCCCTAGCACCGGCTTAAGCAGAATTCAACATTTAACACGAACTGGTACAATTTGGAATTTTGCAACATCCGCAGATGTGTTCATATGACGGTTATCACGGAACCTTCAATGTGACACGTAAGTGCCATTCCATGAAAAGCGGCATATTGTCCCCAAGTGAAAAAATGCGTGTGCCCTTAACGAGAAAACAATGGGCGGAACTAAATAAAATGGAATTTTGAAAGGGGAGCAATGTCGACGAAAGTAAAAAAGGCAAAAAAAAAAAGATCAAACTGCAGCAATGTTTACAGAATCTATTGCACACAACACATACACTTGCTTATCTTATAGCTGGACTCAAAAAATATGATAAACAACATCAACAAGGAAAGGCGGCGTTAAATGACCGCAACCCCCATATGAACCAGTGGCAAGGAGCCCAGGCGGACCCCAAAAATCCAAATCCAAAAATCATTAACAAGGCAGAACACATTTTTATTAAAGGCCAATAAAAATCTGGAAACAAAGTGATCCCTCGGAAGCATTAATCACAACAAAATTACAAGAGAATTGCAGATTCGGTTTGATTGAGTCTGTACATGAGGGATAATGAAATAGACAAATACAGAATCCCTAAAGAAAGCCCAACACGGCAAAATTGAAAATGTTGCAGGCTCGGTTTGATTGAGCCTGTTCATGGACGGTACTGGAAAGTGCAAATTACCGTCCACGCCCCATAGCACCGGCTTAAGCAGAATTCAACATTTAAACGTGAAATAGTAAAATTTTGAATTTAGAAACATCCGCAGATGTGTCCATACGGCGGTAATCATGGAACCTTCAATGTGACACTTCCGTGCCATTCCATGAAAAGCGGCGTATGGTCCCCAAGTAATAAAAAGCGTGTGCCCTAAACGAGAAAACAATGGGCAGAACTAAATAAAATGGAATTTTTAAAGGGGATCAGAGGTTATGAAGCCTGCGTATCACAGATAAGACGTCAAAAGACAAATTTAAAAAGCAGGCAACATATCCTAAGGGTGATTCAACATTATTCAATTAGGAATATTGGAACCACCCATATAGAAAATGCCGAAAAGTAGAAACTAAAAATACCATAAGCACAACAATAATGTCGTGCTGAACGATCTTCAAGGATCGAAAATATAACATCATTGATTAAATGTACGGGGAGACTTTTTACAGCCGCCACACGGCACAAATAACACGGATGTGATCATAAAATAGACAAATACAGAATACATGCAACACTCCTCACGCCCTCTAGCACCGGCCTGAGCGGTACTTAATTCTCAACACTTAATAGTGCTGGCATCAATAACTCGGCTTAAAAGCATTCAACGGAAAACTCGTGAAATATGTGCAAGTTCTGGAGCTACCGATCAATCCTGTAAAAAAATCCGGAATCATAGTGATTCCTCCGAAGCATAAATCACAACAAAATTACACAAGAAAAGCATTGATGCAAAGCATCAAAGGGCGACGCCAAAAGATTTTGATCAAGGTTTGCACCTAAATACTTAACAAAAGATGTGTACTTTATAGCAGTACCATGTCATGTGACCTGGAGGCTAGGCCCAGTTTAAGTTGAAACTTAAACCAAAAAGAATAGACTCTGTCTTGCCAAGATGCAAAGACAATTTATAATCAATAAACCAATCTTAAGATTGACTTTACCAGATACAAGGATACCTGAGTCATCATCATATAATCACAGGCTCTAGTATGGACTTGGGAAGAAAAATATGACCTGATTGATAAAAAAACTGTTTTCATCTTAAAACCAAAAAAAAAAAATGTAAATAATGACCCCCTTTAAAAATATACTATTAACTTAAAGTTACATTAAATAAATATGTAAAAATATTTTGCCGTCGGCCTAAAAATCAAACATTCTACAGTTTCATTAACCTGTTTAATAGTTTTGTTGTTAATCTCATCAAATATTGTTCATAAATTAGGATTTTAAACGGGAAACCCCACGGTAACACTAAAGTTCGTATACGAATTTTAACATGCAAATGAAGACTATAATGAGCTCGTGTATGCGCTACGTCACAGTTTTATAGTTGCTATCCGGAACACAGCAAATGTGATATTTTCTTGTGCAAACACAATTTAACCGTTTAAGCTTCACGGTGCACTAAACCTGGGGTTCAGTAAAAGTAATCATCTCGTTAAAATATTAAATTTGTATGAAAACATCCGTTACAACACGAAAATATACCGTTAAATTAGTACTGCCATTTATAGTCATGTTTGTTGATTTAATACTGATGTACGGATGATCCGAAGGCGGAGTTAATCATGCAAACAGAAATTGTACATCCCATTTTGCCACAATGAGGTTACCTATGTTTATGCTAATAAAACTCATTTTGGTTGTTTGGACACTAAAATAAGACCTGGTGTCGGTATAAAACCCAATTTATTAATGAAATGTCGCTATTTAGTTTGTTATGAAATTTATTAAATGTAACTTTAAAGTATATTTTTAAAGAGGGTCATTATTTACATTTTTTTTTTTTTGGTTTGTGACACTTTTAAGATGAACACAGGTTTTTTTATATAAATCTGGTCATACATTTTCTTCCCAGGTCTGATATTTGTGCCTGTGCATTATAATAAAAGCTTATTGCTTAGGGTTGCAGACATGTCATAGACATATATTAGACATAAAAGAGGACCCAAAATGAACATCAGGGGGACACCATAGGTACTCAGAGCAGTTGTAGAAGGAGTACCAGCCACATTAACCAGCTGCTATCAGAGATAAGATTTGAACCATGTAAGAATGTCATTACATATGGCAGATGCTTGAAGTTCCATGAAGAAGAAGAAAAAGAACTTCTTCATGTGCAGTATAGTGTGATCAACTGTATCGAATGCTTTTTTTAGATCTAAAAGTATCATGCAATACTGCCTTTGTCCATTTCAAATTAAATGCAACCTATTAAATGAATCAAACATGTGTCAGTTGAAAAACCACTTCTAAACCCTGACTGAAACTGCCTGACCATGACTCGAACCCATAACTTTCAGAAGACCAACTGAGCTATCCGGCCGGCTACACATTTTCTCTTTAAAAATTAAACAGTTCTAAACCTTAACCTATTTCCCAATTATATTGATTCATGTCTTTGAATTTCTGATGTTTACAGAATATAGTGAATTAAACTATTATGGTTATTTGCAGTCACAGGATGAGAAAAACTTTCAGCTTGACCAGAACTCAACCCTGTGACCCACAGAAAAATGTACCGCCGCTGTAGCGATTGAGCTATGTATGCACATAGCATTAATAATTACAAGTTTCTATTAAATAAATATGAAATCCTAACATTAACATTGGTACTAATGGATTGAATTCAAAATCTAGAAGAAAGAAAAACTATAATATATAAACTCTGTTATAGATAATATTATTAGCCAGCTAACACTCAGGGTATAAACATCTATAACCTGTAGACTGATCAATACATGTATTATCATTTATAAATTTAAATGCAAGTCTCATCCATCATGACTGTAAGTCTTTAAATACAGAAATACACATTATATCCATATACTATGATACACTTTTATGCACATTACATTAATAATTCTCAGGTTCCATTAAAAATAAATATTATATAACATCCTATTAACATTGGTGTTTGGATGGAATTCATAATCTTGTAGAAAGAAAACTATACTGTAATGCACATGAAATTGTATAGTATAAAAGTAAAAAAAAATCTCAAATAGTCTATATCATATAATAAAGATTAAGTTGTGCGAGTGTCTAAACAGTAAATGCATATCTCTTACAGTAACAAATACTATCCCTCTTTTAACCTTCCATTAGACTTTATTTAGCCTTTCATTTTTACCAAAGGTTATTTTATTAACAATTTATATACAAACACATAGAAAATAATAATTTCAAATATTGATTAGAAGATTCCTCTAGCAGAATACCTATAGGTATGTACTAACTGAACAAACTAGAAAAATCTGGTCTAGGGTATATAAAGCCAGTAAAAAATATATATCAATATTCACTCATCAGGGCCTCTATGATTTTGATGAACTTAAACTTCCTCTAGCAGAATACCTATAGGTATGTACTAACTGAACAAACTAGAAAAATCTGGTCTAGGGTATATAAAGCCAGTAAAAAATATATATCAATATTCACTCATCAGGGCCTCTATGATTTTGATGACCTTACAACTGGTAGATTTTATAAAACAAAAATAGTAAGTAATACCTAAGATAGACAGAAAAGAACAAATAATTTAGTAAACATGAGTTACTTCCCCTTAAATTAGAAAAAACCTGAAACCCAAAAGAACACCCTAAACATCAAATAATTAAGAAATGGTGCAGGCTCAGTTTTATTATGCCATGCAAATTAATGGTAAAGTATTCATAAAAAAATAGATGGCCATGTGACAGCAGTAATTGCAGAAAATCGGATAGCTGTCATCATCCGGATACTGGTACACTTTGTAAAAACAACCATTCTGTGCAACAGATAAACGTAATATGGATAAAATCAATAGCATAATCGTTTAAAACAGTCCATTACCTATCCTTATACTCATTTGCAGGTGAACTTTCTTCTTGTAGGAAAATTTTGAAAATATATAAATGAATGAACGAATGGATATGGCATCAATGTAGACCACAACGATATTCGAAATCCGGGTTTTAGTATTGTCAATTAAACTAAGGGCCAAGCTGTTAAACTGAGCTTGCAATTTCGTGAAAATAATATCACAATGCACATGCTTTTTATATAAAGTTATTAAATACAAATATAACAACATATTTGTTTACTTGATTTTTACGAATCAAAATAAATCTAGTTAACACAACATGAAATTAACTGCTTATAATAACAGCTCCTTCCATAGGCCAAAATAAAAAGTATTCCATAAACGACGCCGTTCATCGGCGTCGCCAATAAGAATTGCAGACTCGGTTTGTTTGAGTCTGTAAAGTTTCATTAAAATTACAATAGTGGGGTCAGTGGAGTATTCCGGACAAATTTTAAAAACTAGAGGATGCTTTTGTAAACTAGAACTCCGCGAGTCGGATGTGTCGCCTTGTGAACAATGTAGTTTAGGGGAAATGGCCAGGACAAAAATGAAATATGAAAAATAACAATGGGCAATAACTAAAAAAATAAAATGTGCAGAGCAGCATTTCTGTATACTGCACTTCTTATCAATAAGATCTATCATTCTATAATGTTTCAAGTCCATAGCTTTCATACTTGAGGAGAAATGACCAGGACAAAAATAAAGTAAGAAAATCAACAAAGGGCAATTACTCAAAAATAAGAAATGCAGAGTATCAGTTCTTATGCACTGCACTTCTTTTTAATGAGATCTATCATCCTATGAAGTTTCAAGTCCATAACTTTTATACTTTCGGAAAAATGGCCTGGACAAAAATTAAGTATGAAAATTAACAAAGGGCCATAACTCAAAAATTAAGAAATACAAAGTACCGATTCTTGTGCACTGCACTTCTTAATAATGAGATCTATCATCCTATGAAGTTTCAAGTCCATAGCTTTTATACTTAAGGAGAAATGGCCCGGACAAAATTAAAAAATGAAAATAAACAAAGGGCAATAACTCAAAAAATAAGAAATTGGGAGTACCAGTTCTTGTGCACTGCACTTCTTCATAATGAGACCTATCATCCTATGAAGTTTCAAGTCCATGGCTTTTATACATTAGGAGAAATGGCCCGGACAAAAATAAAGTATGAAAATTAAAAAAGGGCAATAACTCAAAAAATAAGAAATGCAGAGTACCAGTTCTTGTGCACTGCACTTCTTCTTAATGAGACCTATCATCCTATGAAGTTTCAAGTCCATGGCTTTTATACATTAGGAGAAATGGCCCGGACAAAAATAAAGTATGAAAATTAACAAAGGGCAATAACTCAAAAATTGGGAAGTGCAGAGTACTGGTTCTTGTGCACTGCATTTCTTCTTAATGAGATCTATCATCCTATGAAGTTTCAAGTCTATAGCTTTTTTAGTTGAAGAGAAATGGCCCGGACAATATTAAAGTATGAAAATTAACAAAGGGCAATAACTCAAAAAATAAGAACTGCAGAGTACCGGTCCTTGTGCACTGCACTTCGGGTTATTGAAAGAAGCATGCATACCAAGTTTGAAGTCAATCAGACTTATGATTAATGTTGTGATTAATGCTTCCGAGGGATCACTTTTGTTTCAAGAATTTTATAGTGACTGAGTTAGGCCGCTATTCCATTTATACGTGATCAGTGGTCCGCGTCCGTCATCCGCATCCGTTACTGATTCGCTAATCAAAGAATACGTTGAATCTATTCCTTTTGTCCGTTTACCATCCGCTTCCGCGACGGCATCCGCGATGTTTCGCAGGATGAGCGATTTTTTACGGACGCGGACAGTCACTGACATGTCTCATCCCTACAAAATGCCTCGAACGAAATTAAATACTTTATCGATTTCGAAAGAAAATACTAAAGAAGTCACCAAAATAGTGTAGGAGAACATATAAGTTTATGATGCAGCAATGACAATTTTAAAAAAACAACATCTGGTCATCGGTTGCTTAAGAGATGTTATTTGAAAACCTAACTGATATTCAATGTTTGTTACGTAATTCTTTGATGTTACAACTGTTTTTGGTATTAGAATGAAATTTTATCATATTCTACAAATAATTATCCTCTGTTCGCTATACTTCAATTAAAAGTATATAGAAAATAACGTACCTATGGAATAATACCCACGGACATGCCCGGACACGGACCACTGACGCGGACCACTGATCACGTATAAATGGAATAGCGGCCTTATGCTCCGGACAAGCTTTAGCGGACGCCGACGCCGACACAGACGCCGCCGCCGCCGACACCACCGACAAAAGTAACCCCTATATGTCACCTTTTCAAGGCGACACAAAAAGCGCATGTCTCCCCCACTGCTGAGAATAACTGTGAATGGAAACAGGAATGGAAATGGAGATAAGATAATGTAAATACCCGGTAGTCACTTCAATGAAGGCTGTCTATGGATGGTTTCTATTGTTAAGGTTGTATGAGAAGATGCTTCCTAAACTGTTTGTTTTTAACCAGGTATTCAATTTTGAAAATCCTGGTTATTCAATCAGCGTATGGCAGGCGGGCGTCAAACGAAATTGCACTTGATGGTCATATCATATATAGTTTCACAAATGAAATTAAATGAAATTGTGTCTGCTCCATAATTCTTCAAACCTTTAAAGGATTTTGATGATACTTGAAACAAACGTTCATATTGTCAGATTTTTTTACACTATTGAAAGACAACTCAAATTTCAATGTATGTCAAATCATGATAACTGTAGTGTGTTGGCGTTCATTGAACGCCGCCTTTCCTTGTTGATCTTGTTTTTCATATTGGGATGACTCCACTCGTTTTCACAATCAAGCCTCTCTGGTAGATATGGTCAATAAGTGTGTTGTGTGCTGTAGTAGCCTTGTTTATTATTTGTTTAAAGCGATGTCGTAACATAGTGTGGGTCAATGGATGTTCTAAATATTGAATGAGGTCAATGTTGAAGTCTCCTAGAACTATGCAGTTTTCTGTTGGTGAATTTTCCAAGACAAGGGTAAGCTTTTGAAGGAACAAGTTAATCGGCAATGACGGAGGTTTATAGGGATCATTGATGCCAGCACTATAAAGTGTTGAGAATTGAGTACCGCTCAAGCCGGTGCTAGGGGGCGTGAGGGATGTTGCACTTATTCATTATCCCTCATGTACAGACTCAATCAAACCGAGTCTGCAATTCTTATGTTATTTTGTTGTGATTAATGCTTCCGAGGGATCACTTTGTTTCCAGAATTTTATATACAGAGTAGACAGACAGTTGTTTAGCTAAAAGTTTTACAGCAACACACTCGATTCCACATGCATCCGTGGGTATTCGTTCATAAGCAAAGTCTTGATGAATGAAGAGGGCTACACCACCTTTAACAGTTGACTGATTAGTGTCCAATGTATTCAGATGATTATTATTATAATCTCGACACTGTAATTCTACATTATAGGTCTGGAGGGGATTTCTGAATGTAGAATTCTGTAGTACTGTGCTGTAGTAGCCTTGTTTATTATTTGTTTAAAGCGATGTCGTAACATAGTGTGGGTCAATGGATGTTCTAAATATTGAATGAGGTCAATGTTGAAGTGTTATTTGTGTTATTCCGTGTTATTTGTGCCGTGTGGCGGCTGTAAAAAGTCTCCCCGTACATTTAATCAATGATGTTATATTTTCGATCCTTGAAGATCGTTCAGCACGACATAATTGTTGTGCTTGTAGTATTTTTAGTTTCAACTTTTCGGCATTTTCTAGTTGGGTGGTTCCAATATTCCTACTTGAATAATGTTGAATCACCCTTAGGATATGTTGCCTGCTTTTTAAATTTGTCTTTTGACGTCTTATCTGTGATACGCAGGCTTCATAACCTCTGATCCCCTTTCAAAATTCAATTTTATTTAGTTCCGCCCATTGTTTTCTCGTTTAGGGCACACGCTTTTTATTACTTGGGGACCATACGCCGCTTTTCATGGAATGGCACGGAAGTGTTACATTGAAGGTTCCATGATAACCGCCGTATGAACACATCTGCGGATGTTTCTAAATTCAAAATTTTACTATTTCATGTTTAAATGTTGAATTCTGCTTAAGCCGGTGCTAGGGGGCGTGGACGGTAACTTGCACTTTCCAGTACCGTCCATGAACGGGCTCAATCAAACCGAGCCTGCAACATTTTCAATTTTGCCGTGTTGGGCTTTCTTTAGGGATTCTGTATTTATCTATTTTCTGGTTCATCCAGGTTTCTTGCAGGGCAATGATATCCATATGTTGAAGGAACAGATTGGAGGTAAATTCTTGAAGATGTGGTAGTAAGCCTTCGCAGTTGTGACTTGCAATATACATATGGTTGGTATGATCAAAACCTTGATCTGGTTCAAGAGAATTCCATCCTGGTAATGTGTTAGCCTCTGGCATATGAGACAATTTGTTTTGTATTGATGGGTCACAATATATTGCGTCAAGGTTGAAGTGGTCCTCTAAAAGGCGCAGCGGGGAAGAAATGACCGCATAAGGGTGGAAAGATCAAAAAAGAACAGAGTATATAAAACCAGACAACTGATATATCACTGATATATCAATAATAGTTAAATGTCCTCACTGATAAGAACTCTAGTTATCATCCGGAAATGAGAAAATGACCAATGGTCACTGTGACCTTAACCTTTGACCTACTGACCCCATAAACAAGAGGGATCATCTGCTCAATAAGACCAATCATCCTATGAAGTTTGAGGGTTGTAGGTCTAAAGGAACTCTAGTTATCATCCGGAAGGAGAAATTAACCAACGGTCGCTGTGACCTTGACCTTTGACCATTAAAACAATAGGGATCATTTGATTAATAAGACCAATCATCCTATGAAGTTTGAGGGTTGTAGGTCAAAAGGAACTCTAGTTATCATCCGGAAATGAGAAATTGACCAACGGTCACTGTGACCTTGACCTTTGACCCCAAAAACAATAGGGATCATCTGCTCTATAAGACCAATCATCCTATGAAGTTTGAGGGCTGTAGGTCAAAAGGAACTCTAGTTATCATCCGGAAACGAGAAATTGACCAACGGTCACTGTGACCTTGACCCCATGCAACATCTTACGGGGTTTATGTTTCTCAGTTAATTAGATTCGCTAGAGCTTGTAGCAACGTAAAGGATTTCAACGAGCGGAATATTTTTATTACCAGCAAGCTTCTAAAACAGGGCTACCGCTATCATAAATTACGGAAATATTTTACTAAATTTTACAATCGTAACTTTGATTTCATTTCTAAATTCAATAGTGATTTAAAAACTCTTCTGCGACAAGGGATTAGCCAGCCTGGTTTTTATGGCGATGTGATTTACAAACTTCGTAAGATTTTGGGTCATGGTAATGTTTCTGCTGTTTTTACTAAAATCATTGAACGTTTTATTAAAAGAGGTTATGACCCTACTATTTTAAGACATACTGCATATTTAGTGTTCAACTCTTTTACAGTTGGACACTACGCTTTCCTCTTTTGATTGCATCTGACGGACCAAGTGGGAGACTCTAAACTAATTTCCCTAATTCAGAAAACTTTTGCACGGGAAAAAGTTACCTTTCTAGCATGTAATTCTAACAAAGCTTTTTTTACTAACGGTATTGTTAAACATTATACTATGTGGACTTGTGACGAAGTTTGTAGAGCACTCTCTTTTCTTTTAGACAACATTTATGTCAGGTTTGGTAATACCTTATTTAAACAGATCATAGGAATTCATTCCTATGGGTACTAATTGTGCACCCCTGGTCGCCGATTTGTTTTTGTACTGCTATGAAAGAGACTTTATGTTGAGTCTCTCTGAAGAGAAACAACAAGATGTTATAGTCGCATTTAATAATACTTCCAGATACCTTGATGATATTTTTAATTTAGATAATCCTTATTTTGATCAAATGGTGTCTGACATTTATCCACATGAACTACAACTTAATAAAACGAACTCTTGAAATTTTAGTACATCATTTTTGGATCTTCATATTACTATCAACAACAATTCTATTCACACAAAAATTTATGATAAAAGAGATGACTTTAACTTTTGTATAGTTAATTATCCACATTTGGATGGAGACGTACCCCATGCAACATCCTACGGGGTTTATGTTTCTCAGTTAATTAGATTCGCTAGAGCTTGTAACAACGTAAAGGATTTCAACGAGCGGAATATTTTTATTACCAGCAAGCTTCTAAAACAGGGCTACCGCTATCATAAATTACGGAAATATTTTACTAAATTTTACAATCGTAACTTTGATTTAATTTCTAAATTCAATAGTGATTTAAAAACTCTTCTGCGACAAGGGATTAGCCAGCCTGGTTTTTATGGCGATGTGGTTTACAAACTTCGTAAGATTTTGGGTCATGGTAATTTTTCTGCTGTTTTTACTAAAATCATTAAACGTTTTTATTAAAGAGAGGTTATGACCCTACTATTTTAAGACATACTGCATGTTTAGTGTTCAACCCGTTTACAGTTGGACACTACGCTTTCCTCTTTTGATTGCATCTGACGGACCAAGTGGGAGACTCTATGATGGATAGTTCGTAAAGCCCTTTGGGACTGAATTGTCTTAATGTTCGTCTTCTGCCTTGCTTCGTCGGGCCCTTGTAGGTGATTTTCTTGTTGCTCTGTCTTCCTTTAGGACATTGAGTACTTTTGTTATGGTCATTGGTTTACTTTTATATGTTTCTACATGATCATTTTAGTGTTTAACTTATTTAACCTTTTGTAACCATGACAACTGTTAGAATTTCACTTGGCGGGGATTCATTTTATTTACACTGTCTCGTTTATAGGAACATGGTGGGGCTAAGAGCGAGGTTTGGTGCACCATTAACCGGTTTAAACTCCCCAGCAGTCATTATTATGCTGCTGACCGTTCCAAGGCGGCGCCCCACTGTGTTCCTCAGATGTTTGTCTATGTTGTTTCATACTGTTTTGGTGACACTTGCTTGTGTCCCTTGTTGTTATCTCGTCTACGGTAAGTATCTTCCCCATTGCCTCTAGTTTTTATTTCTTTGATTAACCCCCCCCTTCCCCGGTCTTCTGTCCCCTTCCCCTTTGTGGGCCTACTATTATTTTCTTTGAATTCCTAATCAGTTACAAATTATTTATAATTTAATGATTAACGTGTCGTTGCCCTGTCCTTTTTATGTTTGGGGTCCGCCTGGGCTCCTTGCCGTTGGTTCTTGTTGCTGGGTCATATGGGGGTTGCGTTCATTGAACGCCGCCTTTCCTTGTTGATCTTGTTTTTCATATTCTATGATGGATAGTTCGTAAAGCCCTTTGGGACTGAATTGTCTTAATGTTCGTCTTCTGCCTTGCTTCGTCGGGCCCTTGTAGGTGATTTTCTTGTTGCTCTGTCTTCCTTTAGGACATTGAGTACTTTTGTAGGACATTGAGTACTTTTGTTATTGTCATTGGGTTTACTTTTATATGTTTCTACATGATCATTTTAGTGTTTTTCTGTGATACGCAGGCTTCATAACCTCTGATCCCCTTTCAAAATTCCATTTTATTTAAGTCCGCCCATTGTTTTCTCGTTTAGGGCACACGCTTTTTATTACTTGGGGACCATACGCTGCTTTTCATGGAATGGCATGGAAGTGTCACATTGAAGGTTCCATGATAACCGCCGTATGAACACATATGCGGATATTTCTAAATTCAAAATTTGACTATTTCACGTTTAAATGTTGAATTCTGCTTAGCCGGTGCTAGGGGGCGTGGACGGTAACTTCCACTTTCCAGTACCGTCCATGAACAGGCTCAATCAAACCGAGCCTGCAACATTTTCAATTTTGCCGTGTTGGGCTTTCTTTAGGGATTCTGTATTTATCTATTTTACTTATTTAACCTTTTGTAACCATGACAACTGTTAGAATTTCACTTGGCGGGGATTCATTTTATTTACACTGTCTAGTTTATAGGAACATAGTGGGGCTAAGAGCGAGGTTTGGTGCACCATTAACCGGTTAAAACTCCCCAGCAGTCATTATTATGCTGCTGACCGTTCCAAGGCGGCGCCCCACTGTGTTCCTCAGATGTATGTCTATGTTGTTTCATACTGTTTTGGTGACACTTTTGCTTGTGTCCCTTGTTGTTTTACCGTAGACTTGTGTCCCTTGTTGTTTTCTCGTCTACGGTAAGTATCTTCCCCATTGCCTCTAGTTTTTATTTCTTTGATTACACCCAGTTTTTATTTCTTTGATTACACCCCCCTTCCCCCGGTCTCCTGTCCCCTTCCCCTTTGTGGGCCTATTATTATTTTCTTTGAATTCCTAATCAGTTACAAATTATTTATCATTTAATGATTAACCTGTCCGTGCTCTGTCTTTCCAATATTCCTACTTGAATAATGTTGAATCACCCTTAGGATATGTTGCCTGCTTTTTAAATTTGTCTTTTGACGTCTTATCTGTGATACGCAGGCTTCATAACCTCTGATCCCCTTTCAAAATTCCATTTTATTTAGTTCCGCCCATTGTTTTCTCGTTTAGGGCACACGCTTTTTATTACTTGGGGACCATACGCCGCTTTTCATGGAATGGCACGGAAGTGTCACATTGAAGGTTCCATGATAACCGCCGTATGAACACATCTGCGGATGTTTCTAAATTCAAAATTTTACTATTTCACGTTTAAATGTTGAATTCTGCTTAAGCCGGTGCTAGGGGGCGTGGACGGTAACTTGCACTTTCCAGTACCGTCCATGAACAGGCTCAATCAAACCAAGCCTGCAACATTTTCAATTTTGCTGTGTTGGGCTTTTTTTAGGGATTCTGTATTTATCTATTTTGCCATGTCCTGTTTTTGTTTGGGGTCCGCCTGGGCTCCTTGCCGTTGGTTCTTGTTGCTGGGTCATGTGGGGTTTGCGTTCATTGAACGCCGCCTTTCCTTGTTGATCTTGTTTATCAAATTTTTTAAGAATTGAGAATTGAGTACCGCTCAAGCCGGTGCTAGGGGGCGTGAGGGATGTTGTTGTTATTCATTATCTCTCAAGTACAGACTCAATAAAACCGAGTCTGCAATTCTTATGTAATTTTGTTGTGATTAATGCTTCCGAGGGATCATGTTTCAGATTTTAAAAGTTTCTTATGTGACGGATCAACAGATTTCACCGGGGAAGATATGGAAGTGAAATAAGAATCCCTAAAGAAAGCCCAACGCGGCAAAATTGAAAATGTTGCAGGCTCTGTTTGATTTAACCTGTTCATGGACGGAACTGTCAAGTGCAAACTACCGTCCACGCCCCCTAGCACCGGCTTAAGCAGAATTCCCTCATGTACAGACTCAATCAAATCTCTTGTAATTTTTGTATGCTTCCAAGGGATCACTTTGTTTCCAGAATTTTTATACTTCACAACAGCAGGTGTCAAGTGCTGTGTGGCAGCTGTAAAAAGTTGCCCCGTACTTCACTTCAGTGTTGTTATATTTTCTGGTCCTTCGGGATCATTGATGCCAGCACTATTAAGTGTTGAGAATTGAGTACCGCTCAAGCCGGTGCTAGGAGGCGTGAGGGATGTTGCACATTTCCATTATTCCTCATGAACAGACTCAATCAAACCGAGTCTGCAATTCTCTTGTAATTTTGTTGTGATTAATGCTTCCGAGGGATCACTTTGTTTCCAGAATTTTTATACTTCACAACAGCAGGTGTCAAGTGCTGTGTGGCAGCTGTAAAAAGTTGCCCCGTACTTCACTTCAGTGTTGTTATATTTTCCGGTCCTTCGGGATCATTGATGCCAGCACTATTAAGTTTTGAGAATTGAGTACCGCTCAAGCCGGTACTAGGGGTGTGTGAGGGATATTGCACATTTCCATTATCCCTCATGTACAGACTCAATCAAACCGAGTCTGCAATTCTCTTGTAATTTTGTTGTGATTAATGCTTCCGAGGGATCACTTTGTTTCCAGAATTTTATACTTCACAACAGCAGGTGTCAAGTGCTGTGTGGCAGCTGTAAAAAGTTGCCCCGTACTTCACTTCAGTGTTGTTATATTTTTCTGGTCCTTCGGGATCATTGATGCCAGCACTATTAAGTGTTGAGAATTGAGTACCGCTCAAGCCGGTGCTAGGGGGCGTGAGGGATGTTGCCCTGTCCTTTTTATGTTTGGGGTCCGCCTGGGCTCCTTGCCATTGGTTCTTGTTGCTGGGTCATATGGGGGTTGCGTTCATTGAACGCCGCCTTTCCTTGTTGATCTTGTTTTTCATATATTTTGCACATTTCCATTATCCCTCATGTACAGACTCAATCAAACCGAGTCTGCAATTCTCTTGTAATTTTGTTGTGATTAATGCTTCCGAGGGATCACTTTGTTTCCAGATTTTTTTTTTCAACATTTAACATGAACTGGTAAAATTTAGAATTTTGAAACATCCGCAGATGTGTTCATATGGCGGTTATCATGGAACCTTTAATATGACGCGTTAGTGCCATTCCATGAAAAGCGGCATATGGTCCCCAAGTAAAAAATGCGTATGCCCTAACCGAGAAAACAATGGGCGGAACTAAATAATATAGACTTTTGAAAGGGGATCTGAGGTTATGAGGCCTGCATATCTTAGATATAACGTCAAAAGACAAATTTAAAAAGCAGGCCTCATATCCTAAGGGTGATCCAACAGTATTCAAGTGAGGAATACTGGAACCACCCAACAAGAAAGATGCCGAATAGATAGAACTAAAATACCACAAGCACAACAATGATGTCGTGCTGAACGATCTTTAAGGATCGGAGTTTATGCGGGAAAAAAATCTGCCCCGTACTTCACTTCAGTGTAGTTATATTTTTCTGGTCCTTCCAGCAATATTAAGTGTTGAAAATAGAGTACCGCTCAAGCCGGTGCTAGGGGGCGTGAGGGATGTTGCGCATTTTCATATTCCCTCATGTACAGACTCAGTCAAACCGAGGCTGCAATTCTCTTGTTATTTTGTTGTGATTAATGGTTCCGAGGGATCACTTTGTTTCCAGATTTTTATTACTTTTGCGATTGTTTCTTGGTCTATATTCCTTCGATTGCAAGACCGCCTCCGTGGTCGAGAGGTTAGACGTCTTATCTGTGACATGCAGGCTTCATAACCTCATATCCCCTTTCAAAATTATTGCATTTTATTTAGTTCCGCCCATTGTTTTCTCGTTTAGTGCAAAAGCATTCTTTTACTTGGGGACCATACGCCGCTTTTCACGGAACGGCACTACTGTGTCACATTGAAGGTTCTATGATAACCGCCGCATGAACACTTCTGCGGATTTCTCTTAATTCAAAATTTCACAATTTTCGTGTTAAATGTTGAATTCTGCTTAAGCCGGCGCTATTGGGCGTGGACGGTAACTTGCTATTTCCAGTACCGTCCATGAACAGACTCGACGCTCATTCTCAATAACACACAGCATTTAATGATCCATTGGGTAGCTCTAATACGAAAGTTTTTCTTGAGGTCAAAAAGTCGTTAGAAAGGTGGCTGCAACATTGTGTAATAGGGTTTCTCTCAGTTTTACATTTGTATCTGGTATTTTCCTTTTACAAGTACCGTTGATGCCCTCAAATGTAACATACGTTACTGTCGCCAACTAGAATTTTCAACTTTGAAATTGTGTTTCAGAAAAATAAGTTCCAGAATAAACGAAACATTTGTAATTAGTCATTGCTGCGTGTATATGCACTTTGATTATTAGTAAAACTTATATTTGACTGTTAAAATATGATAAACAAGATCAACAAGGAAAGGCGGCGTTCAATGAAAGCAACCCCCATATGACCCAGCAACAAGAACCAATGGCAAGGAGCCCAGGCGGACCCCAAACAAAAACAGGACAGGGCAAAGACAGAGCACGGACAGGTTAAACATTAAATAATAAATAATTTATATAATTGTCATTAAAACTTCATTGATATAATGGATGATCAAATGTAGCCAAATGAATATGAATAAATAGTGACAAACCTCAAACAATTAGAAGCGAAACAGAAATTACATAATTGAATCGATGCATGCTTAATAATACTACAGCCTATATATAATTATAAGCAGATTAAAGCTTAGAGCCTGTAAAATAACATTCAGTTTTCGGAAATTTTAATTTTTTATTCAAATCTTTTCAACAGCATTTAAAAAAAGAAACATACGTTACCATACGTTACCATTAAGAGCTGATCCATTTAAGGAAGACTCCAAACAAGAAAGAAAATAAACATGAGTGTAACTCTGATATATTAACCACAAATTGGCGGATTATACGCTCTTGCGTCACTTTTCAACCCACTTGCAATGTAAAAATGAAACGCACGTTACCAACTTTTAAAAGTAATTTTATCAAAAGGGAAATTGAAGTCAGAAAGCACTTATAACAGCAGCATTAACTTTAATTTGACATGAGTAAGTAAATTTTGTTAACTTTGGTCCAGTTTTAACTTGTTTAAGTAACCACAGTGAAATAGATAAATACAGAATACAAACGTTACTTTTATCATACAGACTTTATATTGTTTACACATGCAAATATAAAAACATAAAATCGCATTTTTATGACAATAGAATGATGTACATTTAATTCTTAAACAAATAAAGTCGATTTTTCATGTAAGTTTCAATTCTGTCATAAAATAGATAAATAAAGAAATCCTAAAGAAAGTCCAACACGGCAAAATTGAAAATGTTGCAGGCTCGGTTTGATTGAGCCTGTTCATGGACGGTACTGGAAAGTGCAAGTTACCCTCCACGCCCTCTAGCACCGGCTTAAGCAGAATTCAACATTTAAACGTGAAATAGTAAATTTTTGAATTTAGAAACATCCGCAGATGTGTTCATACGGCGGTTATCATGGAACCTTCAATGTGACACATTCCATGAAAAGCGGCGTATGGTCCCCAAGTAATAAAAAGCGTGTGCCCTAAACGAGAAAACAATGGGCGGAACTAAATAAAATGGAATTTTGAAAGGGGATCAGAGGTTATGAAGCCTGCGTATCACAGATAAGACGTCAAAAGACAAATTTAAAAAGCAGGCAACATATCCTAAGGGTGATTCAACATTATTCAAGTAGGAATATTGGAACCACCCAACTAGAAAATGCCGAAAAGTTGAAACTAAAAATACCACAAGCACAACAATAATGTCGTGCTGAACGATCTTCAAGGATCGAAAATATAACATCATTGATTAAATGTACGGGGAGACTTTTTACAGCCGCCACACGGCACAAATAACACGGATGTGATCCTAAAATAGATAAATACAGAATCCCTAAAGAAAGCCCAACACGGCAAAATTGAAAATGCTGCAGGCTCGGTTTGATTGAGCCTGTTCATGGACGGTACTGGAAAGTGCAAGTTACCCTCCACGCCCTCTAGCACCGGCTTAAGCAGAATTCAACATTTAAACGTGAAATAGTAAATTTTTGAATTTAGAAACATCCGCAGATGTGTTCATACGGCGGTTATCATGGAACCTTCAATGTGACACTTACGTGCCATTCCATGAAAAGCGGCGTATGGTCCCCAAGTAATAAAAAGCGTGTGCCCTAAACGAGAAAACAATGGGCGGAACTAAATAAAATGGAATTTTGAAAGGGGATCAGAGGTTATGAAGCCTGCGTATCACAGATAAGACGTCAAAAGACAAATTTAAAAAGCAGGCAACATATCCTAAGGGTGATTCAACATTATTCAAGTAGGAATATTGGAACCACCCAACTAGAAAATGCCGAAAAGTTGAAACTAAAAATACCACAAGCACAACAATAATGTCGTGCTGAACGATCTTCAAGGATCGAAAATATAACATCATTGATTAAATGTACGGGGAGACTTTTTACAGCCGCCACACGGCACAAATAACACGGATGTGATCATAAAATAGATAAATACAGAATCCCTAAAGAAAGCCCAACACGGCAAAATTGAAAATGTTGCAGGCTCGGTTTGATTGAGCCTGTTCATGGACGGTACTGGAAAGTGCAAGTTACCCTCCACGCCCTCTAGCACCGGCTTAAGCAGAATTCAACATTTAAACGTGAAATAGTAAATTTTTGAATTTAGAAACATCCGCAGATGTGTTCATACGGCGGTTATCATGGAACCTTCAATGTGACACTTACGTGCCATTCCATGAAAAGCGGCGTATGGTCCCCAAGTAATAAAAAAGCGTGTGCCCTAAACGAGAAAACAATGGGCGGAACTAAATAAAATGGAATTTTGAAAAGGGGATCAGAGGTTATGAAGCCTGCGTATCACAGATAAGACGTCAAAAGACAAATTTAAAAAGCAGGCAACATATCCTAAGGGTGATTCAACATTATTCAAGTAGGAATATTGGAACCACCCAACTAGAAAATGCCGAAAAGTTGAAACTAAAAATACCACAAGCACAACAATAATGTCGTGCTGAACGATCTTCAAGGATCGAAAATATAACATCATTGATTAAATGTACGGGAGACTTTTTACAGCCGCCACACGGCACAAATAACACGGATGTGATCATAAAATAGATAAATACAGAATCCCTAAAGAAAGCCCAACACGGCAAAATTGAAAATGTTGCAGGCTCGGTTTGATTGAGCCTGTTCATGGACGGTACTGGAAAGTGCAAGTTACCCTCCACGCCCTCTTAGCACCGGCTTAAGCAGAATTCAACATTTAAACGTGAAATAGTAAATTTTTGAATTTAGAAACATCCGCAGATGTGTTCATACGGCGGTTATCATGGAACCTTCAATGTGACACTTACGTGCCATTCATGAAAAGCGGCGTATGGTCCCCAAGTAATAAAAAGCGTGTGCCCTAAACGAGAAAACAATGGGCGGAACTAAATAAAATGGAATTTTGAAAGGGGATCAGAGGTTATGAAGCCTGCGTATCACAGATAAGACGTCAAAAGACAAATTTAAAAAGCAGGCAACATATCCTAAGGGTGATTCAACATTATTCAAGTAGGAATATTGGAACCACCCAACTAGAAAATGCCGAAAAGTTGAAACTAAAAATACCACAAGCACAACAATAATGTCGTGCTGAACGATCTTCAAGGATCGAAAATATAACATCATTGATTAAATGTACGGGGAGACTTTTTACAGCCGCCACACGGCACAAATAACACGGATGTGATCATAAAATAGATAAATACAGAATCCCTAAAGAAAGCCCAACACGGCAAAATTGAAGATGTTGCAGGCTCGGTTTGATTGAGCCTGTTCATGGACGGTACTGGAAAGTGCAAGTTACCCTCCACGCCCTCTAGCACCGGCTTAAGCAGAATTCAACATTTAAACGTGAAATAGTAAATTTTTGAATTTAGAAACATCCGCAGATGTGTTCATACGGCGGTTATCATGGAACCTTCAATGTGACACTTACGTGCCATTCCATGAAAAGCGGCGTATGGTCCCCAAGTAATAAAAAGCGTGTGCCCTAAACGAGAAAACAATGGGCGGAACTAAATATAATGGAATTTTGAAAGGGGATCAGAGGTTATGAAGCCTGCGTATCACAGATAAGACGTCAAAAGACAAATTAAAAAGCAGGCAACATATCCTAAGGGTGATTCAACATTATTCAAGTAGGAATATTGGAACCACCCAACTAGAAAATGCCGAAAAGTTGAAACTAAAAATACCACTAGCACAACAATAATGTCGTGCTGAACGATCTTCAAGGATCGAAAATATAACATCATTGATTAAATGTACGGGGAGACTTTTTACAGCCGCCACACGGCACAAATAACACGGATGTGATCATAAAATAGATAAATACAGAATCCCTAAAGAAAGCCCAACACGGCAAAATTGAAAATGTTGCAGGCTCGGTTTGATTGAGCCTGTTCATGGACGGTACTGGAAAGTGCAAGTTACCCTCCACGCCCTCTAGCACCGGCTTAAGCAGAATTCAACATTTAAACGTTGAAATAGTAAATTTTTGAATTTAGAAACATCCGCAGATGTGTTCATACGGCGGTTATCATGGAACCTTCAATGTGACACTTACGTGCCATTCCATGAAAAGCGGCGTATGGTCCCCAAGTAATAAAAAGCGTGTGCCCTAAACGAGAAAACAATGGGCGGAACTAAATAAAATGGAATTTTGAAAGGGGATCAGAGGTTATGAAGCCTGCGTATCACAGATAAGACGTCAAAAGACAAATTTAAAAAGCAGGCAACATATCCTAAGGGTGATTCAACATTATTCAAGTAGGAATATTGGAACCACCCAACTAGAAAATGCCGAAAAGTTGAAACTAAAAATACCAGTGTGGAACATATGTTACCCCAACTTACAATTCAACAATTTTTGAAAAATAAAGATAAAGTTGGGACTAGCATGTTATGCCGCCTGTTAGTAACGGTTACATTGTATTAGATGTAAGAAGATACAAAAGTGTTTTTGCAAAGGACAGATATTTTCATAATATGTTATTTACCAGCAGAAATGTTAAAAATAGATTACAAGTTGTTGAAGTTCTCAACAACTAATTCCTTTCTGCAATGAGCTTACTGGCCGTACTTCATTCTATATATAATAATGTTAAATAATATCCAAAAAATAATATCCAAAAATATAATTGTTTTTACAAAAAAATATTTTTTTTACCTTTACTTGTATTTAAATAAAATGAAACATACGTGACGTCACATGCTATATTGGAATAAATATAGAACTGCTAAGCTATTAATTTTCCAAATATGAAGAAAGTGGAAAGTTGAATGTTTTGAATAAAGGTTGATTAATACAACATTTGTGTATGCATTCGACCCTTCATATATTATATATGATATATATATCCTTTGAGTGAAGACATAAAATAATCATTTCCAAAATTGACTCTTTTTGCTTTCTACAAATATATTACTTTGAAGCAATTAACTGAAAATTAGCAAGGTACCCAACTTTTTTTAATTTTCCTGGGTTAGAATGCCCCTCTAGATAGAGAATTTACAGATTTTAAAATATTTTACAGACATTTATTATCTATAGGCAGCCAATATGTTACATTATTAGAATATGATAAACAAGATCAACAAGGAAAGGCGGCGTTCAACGAACGCAACCCCCACATGACCCAGCAACAAGAATCAGTGGCAAGGAGCCCAGGCGGACCCCAAACAAAAGCAGGACAGGGCAAATAATTTGTAACTGATTAGGAATACAAAGAAACAAATAAATGATTGAATAATAAGCCCCACAAAGGGGAAGGGGACAGAGACCGGGGGGAAAGG